>NC_057935.1:7691275-7931275 GCF_018555375.3 Anguilla rostrata | reverse complement strand
AGCTGACAGGGACAAACAGGACCGTGCAGAAAGCTGTGAACACGCCAAACGCCACTAGAGAGGGTAATAATATAATAGTTTTATTTATAATAGTATACGTTTTATTTATGTATCACATTTCAAGTAATGCGCCACAAGGGGCTTTTGTTACGTTCAGAGTAAGGACCCACGCGCAGACCAGGGAAATCCAAGAAAACGTTGTCTTTATTCCGTGCGAAGTTCGAAGCCAGGTGATCAGAGAGAGTGCGGTACAGAATCGAGTTTCCAGAAGAAAAGTAAAAAGACAGGCAAAAAGTCAAAAACCAGGAGATCAGAAATAGCGAAGGTACAAAGGGGCAGGCAAAAGAGAAGTCAGGCAAAGGGGTGTCGCAGGAATCTCAAAATACAAAGGCTTACAAATAATCGGCACAATGAATTTGATCAATTTTCTGACATGGACATGGTGGAAAAGACTGACATTTATACACTGGGGAAGGTAACAATCAAGGAGGGGTTACGTGAGTGAGGGCGGAGTAACAAACAACATCCAGGTGAAGAACATTAGGATAACTAATTAAATGACAGGGGACTGACAAAACGCGGACTGGAATCACATAGACAACAATGATAACAGACGGCCTGGGTTTAGCAGGTAAAACACGTGCAGAGAGAGAGAGGTGCAGTTAGAGCAAGAGACAGGTGCAGGCAATTGCAGAACTCAGCGTTAGAGCAGGCTAGAAAGAAAAGGGGCGGAGCTACAGCGCAGCATGGAAAAAGGGGAGACTGGTTAATGTATTAGTATAGTGATCTAAACTATCAAAAACCCAAAACTAGTGTGTGTTAGTCCATTAGTAATATTCACATGTTAGTATATTAGCGAGGTTAGTACTTTACAATCTATAAGTTAGTAGGGATTAGTAGAAATTAGTAAAACTAGAAATCAGCAGGAAGAAAGTAAAGCGAGACTGGAAAGAAGGGGGGAAACCACGAAAACCCGGAACCACCCGAATAGTGAAATCACGCAAGTACAGGGGAGTGAAGCAGCTCAGGGAACACAGACACAGAGACAGTACTGGGGAGACAAGTGACCGGAACTACAGACTACAACAGCTTTTTAAGGACAAATTAAAAAGAGGCGAAACCATGGATTCTGTCTTTGCAAAGGCAGGGCAGCAGCAGGTGTATCAATAAAAGATTAATGAATTGATAAATTGAATGAATACAAATATTGAGAATCAATCATTTATATGGCGCCAACATTTATGTTTTCTTTTGGCAGGCTACATACGTCTAAAGAGATGGCAAGGGATGCCTCTGACGTCCCTGACCCTTTTCCCCCCTGGAACTCAACCCTCATGATTTCCCACACATCCTGTTCCCCCCCGTGTGTAAACATCTAATTAGAGACGTCCAATCTGACTCCATCCCATCCCAACTGCACGCGTGGAAAGAAAAAACATCCCGTTCCTCTTCATCTGTACAGCGCTGCAACACAGCAGTTACATACTGTATAACCTAGATGTCATGTAACAGGGATACCGAAATCTGGCCCTCGAGGTCAGTACTGCCGCTGGTCTTCTGTTCTGCTCGATAGTCCGTAGCCCAGTACTGTCACCGAACGGCCAGGGATTACACTCACCCGGTGTGTCAGGTTTAGATCAGTCCCTGATCAGACGGTAGGAATGAAAAGCGCCAGTTGTACTGGTCCTGAGGGGCAGATCTGAGCATCCCTGTCATACGCTGTAAGTGATTTTCTCACAAGAGGATGAGAAAGTCTTCAGTGAGGTAAAATTAAGGATAAATGTGCACTCTATAGTGAAGATTTTTTTTAAAATGCCCCCCCCCCCCGGATCCTACCCAGAATTCTTTCCTCGGGCGACTCCGTCGACCTTCCCCGCTGCCTGGCGCGTTGCTTAGCAGCAGGTGTCCAGGTGTGGCCGGGACGCGGCTGTCTGCACGCGTGGGGTTCCCAGTCCCAGCTGGAAGGCTTTAGCCAGACGCGGTCGCCTCACTTTCTGGAGTCAAAACTCAGCTGTGTAACAGGATTACAGGATATGTGTGAGGCAAGCTCACTGCACTGGGCTGACAGTGCTGAAAGCATCTCATTCTCTCCTTCTTCCAGTCAAAGTCAATCGTGAACAAAACAGACGACTTTTTTATTTTATTTTATGCCACACATGAACGTAATATTGTTCTGTTTCATTTATCGGCAATTGTAAACGGATATTCATGTTGAGTGTTGTTTTTTGTATTTGCATGTTCGTGCAAGGTAGCCTATCCAGGTTTGATCCTCTTATCCCCCCCCCCCTTCCCCCCCCCCACCTCTCTCCTCCCCCCCCGATCCCCTCCAGAATCATGTCAGCCCTGGGTTCCACATAACAAATCGCATTTCCATTTCCAAATGTGATGCGTTTGACAACAAGCTTTTACCCATGAATTCAAATGGTTATAATCTGTTTCCACGGACCTGGCGTTATCGAAGGTGAAGAAGCAATAACCCGCAATCGGGTTGGATTTATTACCCTCAGCACCCACAAAGTCATGCGCCACAATTTCACCATCGTACCAATGTTCAAAATACATTCATGAGAAATCTAGCACTTTGCAAAACATGAAAAAAAGTAATATATGCATCCCCCTATAAATGAATGAATGCCAATTAGACTACGGACACTTTGTAGTGTCATTTGCATATATATATACATATATATTGGCCATGCTCAAATATAATCCTGAACACTTGAACTATTTTAACATATAAAGCAACACTAATCAACACTTTTTAAATAGCTTGTTTCAGGCCACCCAGGGAAAAGAAGGATGTCGGTGGCACGACCGGCTCTGGTGTCTTTTTTGGCATCAAACAATGCGTCAAGCGCAGTCCCCTCTCTCTCAGCAAATGTGAGATCCTTTGCTTATTTTGTAATAAATTAAAATAAAATAAATTGGAATCAATTCAAATGATCTCCCTACTCAATTCTGCATTAGCTTCTTAGAGAGTATGAACGGTAAACGGGTGAATGCTCCTGACATACGCGTATGCCTTATTGTGGAGAACGTGGTGGAATCATTGACGTTTGCACCCTAACTAATTATTATTTCAGATCAAAAATATATTACATCAAATATATTTATATCTGATCTTACAGCAGGTTCAGGAAAATCTGTATAAATATCAACCACTGGTATTGGGTACCAGTGAAATGATACATTTAATAAAGCCATTGGATTTAGGTAAGGTTTTCCTAGGGTGACTTGGGATAACCAGAAGAGCTCCACTGCTTTGCTCAGTACCAGAGTCAGTGCATCTGCATGCTGGTCCGGTCCCTCAGACAGCTAAGGGCAAGACAACCACCAGGTGAAGACCCCCAGCACACCGGAGGTTGTTCCGTCTTCTCTCTATCACATTGAAGAGAGCAAGAGAAAGAGAGCGAGAGAGAGAGAGCAGCTCTTTACTTGTGAGAGCTGGAGAGCCGACAGCATGCCAGTATCCCCCTGGAATTAAAAAAAAAAAAAGAAAACTGGGTTTCCTGTGGGCTGCACTTGTTGTTCTGATACCCAGCATTCCCTGCACGTCTCACTACGCTCCCCGCAGACTTCCCTCTCTCCAAAAGCAGGAGAGATTCCAACGCCGGCTGCCAGTGACTGCACTAAGCCCGTTAGCGCGCGGCGCAGGCATTCACACCCCCGATAGTCAACTTCTTGAGTTAGCACGAATGACCCCTCAACTGTGGACAACTGGGGCGGCAATGCAATTCAATCAGGTTTCTGGTTAAGGCTTGGAGACTGTTTGTGTAGAGCGGCGATGCACCATATATCGGCTCACGGGGCCAGGGATTGCTCTGATCCCACACTGTACTACATGTGCACTGGCACAAGGGCCTTGTCTAATGGTGAGCGTGTGGGAGAGGTAATGCTTTACCACAGTAGAAGACCGCTGCAGTCTTGATGTCTATATAAAACATGTGGGTCTTTTTTTCATTGTTTTTTATTTTTTATTTATTTTATTTATTTTTACTTTTATCAAGTAATAATGAGATAAACACAAAACCAATTTGGGAAATGTATTTTTATTATAAAAGTGACAGTCTGAAAAATAATGGGACATTGATTTATTCAATCAAGAGGCTTTTGAAACAAGTATTTATATAATTATTGATATTACTGTTATACTGCCAGGCACACCACTATAAGGACTTCTGCAACCACCCCAGAGACCCTATTTGAACTCACAGTTTGATGAATATTAATGTTATGTAAATGCAATTAGTCATTTTTAGTACTTTGTCGCATATCCTTTGCATGTAATGACGGTCTGTGACCTATAGAGATCACCAGGTGCTGAGTATCTTCTCTTGTGATGCACTGCCAAGTCTGTACTGCAGCCATCTTCAGTTCCTGCTTGTTTCGGGTGCTAGTTGCCTTAAGTTTTCTTTTGTCATACTGCCCAATTTGTGGTCATGTTATACAGCGTAACAAAACCCCAGCCGACTAAATGGTTCGTATGATGTTTGTTCGGGTCTGTTAGTATCTTTACTACCTCTGCAGCAATTTCAGTGTGTTCCATATTTCAGGTGAAAGTGTCACTATATACCTGTCTGTCAGAGGTGGTCACAGTTTGTATTATAATGTTGGGAAACTGCCACATGCTGTTTCTTCAAAACAATGGATTTCATTGGCTGGGGGTGACGTGTAATCCAGCCTTTTAAAACAAAAAATATCAAATATCTGCAGAAACAAAGAGGTCAAATGCCAGAAATTACCGTGATTATTCAAAACAAAACACTTGACTCGTGCCAGGTCTTCACAAACAGGCTTGAAAATGCAGTCATTGCATATGAATGAGTGAATACACTGAAAGGTAGAGCCTATACTCATCAGAAAAAAAGCAGTCGATGAATGCCAGGTGCTCGGCCCAATTAAAGTGATGCAGGACCAGAATCATGCATGTGCATGTGTGTGTTTATGTGTGTGTGTGCACGTGTGTTTATGTGTGCATGTGTGTGCGTGTGTGCATGTGTGCGCGTGTGCCTGTGTGTCTGTGTGCACGTGCGTGTGTGTGTGTGCACGTGTTTATGTGTGCGTGTGTCTGTGTGCATGTGTTTGTGTATGTGTTTGTGTGCACATGTGTGTGTGTGTGCGTGTGTGTGTCTGTGTGTGTGTGTGGGTCTGTGTGCGTGTGTGTGTGTGTGTGTGTGTCTGTGTGTGTGTGTGTGTGTGTGCGTGTGTGTGTGTGTGTGTGTGTGTGTGTGTGTGTCTGTGTGCGTGCGTGTGTGCATGTGTGTGTGTGTGTGTCTGTGTGTGCGTGTGTGTGTCTGTCTGTGTGTGTGTGTGTGTGGGTCTGTGTGCGTGTGTGCCTGTGTGTGTGTTGTGTGTGTGTGTGCGTGTCTGTGTGTGTGTGTGTGTGTGTGCCTGTGTGTGTGTGTGTGTGTGCCTGCGCGTGAGAAACATGGACGTGCCCGCCAGCGAGCTGCTCTCCCTCCGTGCGGCTCCTGTGGCACCGGAGCAGATTGAATAGAAGTATGGATTTAACCTCCTCACCTCGCTAACATTCCCACTCGCATGCACATCTCCCAGGGCTGTTATTACAGCGCGGTGCTGTCTGGGAATAAGGCACGCCCCGGCCTATAACAGCGGCTCAGTGGCCACAGGCTTTTATTATTGAGTCCCATTACATTCAGCCAGACCTTCTCTGAATTTAATCAGTCTCTATCAAGGTAAGCAAACGTGCTGCCGACAGCAGTCACTTGTAGGAAGGAAAATTCTTATTAAAGCAATGATCTAAAATATCGGTCGGATTTAATTTCCCACTTGAAAGAGACACACGGTCTTTGACTGCAGAGCTTTTGACTGTCGTAGAGTTGGTTTTTTTTTTTTTCTTCCGAAAATTTTGTGACACCCACAGCTAAAATATCAGCCTGAATTAGCCTGGTCCCGATGGTTGCCTCTGATGAGTTTCCAAAATGTATTTCTGGTTTCTTTTAGAATGCAGAACCTTCTCGGGTGAGGCTGTTTGCGGCCTCTTTGATTTCAGCAACGGAGGGGGAAGAAAAAAAAAATGCGTTTGTCCGTCTCCTGTTCGAACAGAAATTGCAGTCATGGACCGTGCGCTCAATGTCGCTCTCGAAATAGCGCCAAGGACTTCGGCTTTCCTGGTAGGACCGCATCACAGGGAAACAGGTTCCCTTAAGTGAGATGGAAAAAAAAAAAAAAAAAAAAAAAGCGAAGGTCCTTCAAAGCTAAATTTTCGCTTTGAGTCTTCGGGCACCCGAGTATTATGCATGCAGAGATTCGACCGCAGTGCGCGGGGGGACTTCGCGTCGCGCACTCGAGAGAAATGACCGAGTCACTTGAAAAGGGGGGTGTCAGATGGAGCGGGGGCGAGTGGGGGCACAGGGTGGGGGGTGAGGCAGGACGTGGGGGTCAGAGACAGTAACAGGGCAGCGGGGACACTGCGTACCTGGTGAACCCTCTCTACCTGCGCACCTACCTACCTACAGCCGCCACCATTCGGCCTTGTACACCCTGGAGGGCACAGCCCCCTTAATTACATAAAAGCAGCCCTTACCCTGAGTGGCTTTACCACGATTCATCTCACACGTTCACACCTGACCACACCTGGTCATAGAAGGTAGAAATAAGACTGTCACACAGTGAAGAGACGGATGAGGTGGATGGGCCTTGAATGTGATACAAGAAAATTGGTATATGATTATATTGTACTTATATAATTACTCCATGATAACTCATATCAAACAATATAATTATTAATTATATAATCATAACTTACAGGCATATCCAAATAATTGGGGTATTTCCAAAAGCAGGACACAAAATGAACAAATTGGCCGCTCATATTTTGACATCTGAAGCCCCTCGCAAAGTTTACTCGCCGTTTTGAACTGTCTGGCATTGTCTGCCGAACCACATCTGCTGTTTCTTGCTCTGTATTAAAAAGTACCCCACAGAACTCTAACACAAAGAGAGGGGACTTGACAGCTCTCACAGAGAGGAAAACTCAGCTGGAAGTTAACAAACTCAAAGGGTGTCAGTCTCCCTGGCAACAAATGGGACCCCCCTGCTGGGTTAGAAATTGGTCGTATCTCCACCCCCCAGAGATGGAAGAGTTGGGGGGGCTGATGGGGGAGATGTCACTAAGGCGATACTGACATACACACACACACACACACACACAAAAAACTCTCACACATCTATATAACATAAATACACATTTATACTATCACACACACACACACATACACACACACATATGTACATGCTTACACACAAATACATACATACTGACAATAACACTAAAACATACATGCACATGCAAACACACACACACACGTGCTGTCACAGATAACGTCCGTGCCAGACAAGGAAAAAGCATGGACATTCAGCGTGTCTGCACAGCTGTAGAGTGGAGAAGCACTCAGAGGGATGGTAGCCAGCCGTACCACCAGCCCAAAGTCGAGATTACACTCCTCCACGGACATTCCTGCAGTAACATGATCGTGTGGTGAAAACATAAGGCACAGACCAACAAGAGGCGTTCATGCTACTTTACACCAGGCCGGCCAGTGGAGGATGGACTCCCCCGATGTAGGCGGGTTTCCTCTCTAGACCTCTTCCCATTGGGGAGCTTTTTCTTGCCGCCGTTTGAGGGTTTTCTCCCCACTGGGAGTTTTTTTTCTATCTCATGCGTTTGCTGTTTGGGGGGTTTAGGCCTAGTGTTTGCTCTGTTGGCACTTTTTGCTCTGTCTCTTGCCTTGCTACTCCGTAAAGTGTCTTTGCGACGGTTCTCTGATAAAAAAAGCAGCATGCAAATAAAAGTGAATTGAACTGAACGTACCCACAGGCCAGGCTTGATGTGATCAAACACCGCGTCGCACAAACAGGCCCGAACTGAGCGCGTGCGGTTCACCCGCCAGGTTGCCCCGGGAAACTCCTCTGGCGCCAAGGCCTTCGTATTCTCTACCAACTTGCAAACGCTATAATGTGGTTATCAAGCTAACTGCTCCTTAGCCTAATTCCCCTCCGTCTTCCCTAAGTGTGCACAAGTCACTATACACCCTTACCGTACCATTACTCCATCATCACTGCCTAATCCCCCCCCATCTTCCACAAGCGTACACAAGTCACTATACATCCTCACAGTACCATCACTCCATCATCCCAGCTCCATCAGGGCCAAGCATACACATTTTTTTTTTTTTTTTTTTTTTTTTTTGAGGGGGGGTGGGTGCTATGCTCAAATTAAATAAGGCCACCTGTGGTAAGCGAGATCATATACAATGACTGCAGCCAAAAGGGTACTTCTGCTGCCTCAGGACAGGGGGCATATGCTTCAGCGTATGTCAATCTGTGCACGTGCCAGAACTTCATCAATCCCTCCTCCCTCTCTTTCACATTATCGGCTACACAGCAGAGAAAGCTTAGCATTCAAACTTACCTATATTTTTTTTATATTACTATATCTTTATATAAAATGCATTACATTTCCTTATGAATATACTTCAGAAGGTTGCCGCTGACACGTTGCGTAAGGAATCCGATCCACTCCATGGCTCTTATCACCCGATGCCACGGTGAACAGCAGGACAGAACACGAACAAGTCAGGCAGTTTGCGAGACAGTTTGGGGGGGGGGGGGGTTGTATCTCAACACACAAGGGTGCAGCATTGAAAATCTCTTCTTGAGCAGAAATGGACTTGCTGACAGTAGGATTACAGAAGTGATAACAGAGCTAGTCAATCTTTTTTTTTTTTTTTTTTTTGTGGTACCAGCAGTCATTATTATCCAGAGGAAATGGTTGATTTAAGCCTGATTGACATAACATGGTGGTTGCATCCATTAAAGCAATCCATTATTATTATTGTTGTTGTTGTTGTTGTTGTTATTATTATTAGTGTTAGTATTATTATTATTATTATTAAAAGCTGCTAACTGAAGCTAGCTTGTATGCATTTCATTTTGATTTTGTTGTAGTGTTAAAATATAACTCTAAATTCCTGCTCAGTAACATGCAGCCTCATGGGAAAGGCGGTCTCTGTCAAAGTGTGATAGGTTTTTGAAAATGGAGAATATCTGCCATCATTGATTAGGAAAATATCACTTTATACTGACAGACTGGAGGAATTGAAGCTTGGTCGCTCTGTAGAAGATTTAAGATAATAAATCTCCAGCAGGTTAAATCAGTCTGTCTCAATCACATTTTTCTTTCAGTTGCTGTATCTCAATATTTACAAAAGCTCAATCAATCAATCAAATCTCATTGATACAGCGCATTTTACCAAGGATTTGCCACAACATGCTTTTTACAGTTTACTCAGGCCGAAACCCCCATACAGCAAGCCAGGGGCAACAGTGACAAGGACAACAGGACAAGTCTATTCTGGCTAACACACCGATCGCGCTTTGCCAAATAGCCCCACGACAA
Organism: Anguilla rostrata; assembly: GCF_018555375.3. Taxonomy (NCBI): domain Eukaryota; kingdom Metazoa; phylum Chordata; class Actinopteri; order Anguilliformes; family Anguillidae; genus Anguilla; species Anguilla rostrata. The sequence continues at coordinate 7,921,854 of NC_057935.1, read as the reverse complement.
CCCATGCTACCATAGAAAACAAAAGAGTGCTAGAAACAACCGGAACACGGGCGCCTGATCCAGCTTACGGATGTAACATTAAAGTGTGGTGTGAACACCAACCTTGCAAGGGAAATCAGTGTCCCCTGCTTCTCGCATAAACCACAGTAATTTAACGCAAGTAAGAACGCCACGTTCCCTTTTTTTCTTCCACGGCACAGCTCGACAGACGCGGCGGTTGTAAAAATCGAAGGGGCTAAGATACATTACAAACAGAAGCGGGCGAGATAATTGGTGTCAAGGTAAGAGAGCTGTCCGCTCTTACCCGGAGAGCTTCACTTGCAAAAACCTACCTGATCCTGTCGCATTTTTCATTTCCCACAAATTTGCCGTTGGAAGCAGCCAGGAAAACTGACACAGTGCTCCCTGTAAGGAAAATCTCCTGCATTAACTATCATTACCCACAGCATTAAGGACACTACTATATAAAACAAGAGTATGTAAGATTAAGGTGGCTGCCATTGTTGACCTATAAGTTAGACATTTGCGGAGTAATCCACATTATTAAAATACACGAGTTTAAATACTCTTGTTTTTTTATCAGTTTTTCCCTTTTCCCCCTCTTTTTTCTCTTTTGTCTCCCCTAGTTTTTGAATCCACCGGCTGTGCCTCTCTATTCATCATTTTGCCATTTCCATCTGAACACAGGACCTACAAAGCGGCACAAAGCGGCCTACAACCAGTGAACTAGCCAGCGGTGAAAAGTCCAGGAGTCAGAAAGTAAAAGCCCTGCCATGTGTTTCTTCCACCCATTAGCTCAGCCCAGCTGATTTCACCAATCAGTTCTACCTCCTGGCTGAATAATTGCGCTGGAACAAAATACCGAGGAGGACTTTTTCTTTCTGAACCTGGATTTTCCACCTCTGGAAAACTCAGCACCGATTGGAGGAGAGGACGAGCTTTCAGTGGTGCCTGGTGTATTGTTCTGCAGTCTGTTCTGAAGCTGCAGGCTGCCAAGACGTGTGAGGACTATATTCATCCCGCTTGAAACCTCCAAAAAAACGTCCAGCACAGTCACACAGTGACAGTATGTGAGAGTCGCTCCGCCACACCACAGAGACGTCCTTCCGATGCCAAAAAATCACTGCGCACGTCTTGGTAGCGTAAAGAAACTTTCTTCATAGCAAGCAGAAACACGCATCACAAAAGGCAAGGGACATTCACATTGCCAGCTCCGTTCCGAGGATAATTAATAGGAAATAATTAGGTAAATATGAAATATGAAATCAGAACTTAAGAGACTTAACTTAATTGGCCCATTCATCAATGTAATGAAATGCTTATACTGTAAATGCAGGCAAATAAGAGATAACAATGGAAGTGTAGCTGAATAAATATCCCTGTAAACATTTTAAAATAGGCTAACAGGTAGATACAGGACAAATATAGGAAGTAGGTCTATTCCCAGAATAGAGGCATTACACCTGCTGGTGCATATAAAGGCAAATTGTTTTGCCCAGCTCATATCTATAACTTATTTTATATAATGAAATTCACACGCTTTATCTTTGTTTCCTCACTTTGTTTCATCACATCATTAATAGAGAAAATCACATTAAGCACCTCCAAACAGCCCTGGGCACACACCCTAAAACAAGGGCGTCAGAATCCAACCCTGGAGCACCGCAGCGTCTGTTTCAGCACCAGCGATTCGTTTAAATCATTTGTCGGTTAGTGAGTCCACACACTTTGTTCTCAAGGTCTTAATTGGCTGCTGGTTGGGAGGAAACTGCGAAAAACTTGCAGACACTGTGTGTGACCCTTCAGGCCTTGAGTATGACATCCCTGCCCTAAAAATGCCTGTCATTAATGTCAAATAACTGTCTGTCACCCATTAAAGGACCAGGCTTATTTTTATACTGATATGCATGTACGGCCCAGATCTCCATGTCTGGTAGTCTGGTAGTCTGGTATGAAGTGCACTTAATCTAGCCTCTCAGTAAGACACAAAATCCGCACCACGAGGTGCAATGCCTACTTTTCAAACGCAACATTTCAAAATGACACACAATTTTTCACAGAATTAAGGGCCTTGCACATAAAATTGGCTTTAGCAAAATGGACAGAGTGAATTAAGTCCCTTCTCGGTTTTATCACATTCATCAAGGTTGTACACTTACTATATTATAATTTATGTATAAAATGCATCAAGGACAAAGGCAGAATATTTCGCCCAAGAAACTGCTAATTCGACCCGGCGTGAACGGTAAGCACAGTACGTTCCCCACCCTTTCCTGCAGGCCGTTGACACAACACGCACGTCGTCCTTTGACAAATGTGGCCCGAATCTAAACAGCAGCGCGTGGCCCGACGCAACATAAACAACAGCGCGCTGATACACCTAGCGAGCACCGCTGTCGAGTGTAAATTACCACGCCACTGAAAAAGAGCGGCGTAAATAAGGCATGCTAATGTCCAGTGCATAAACACCAGGTTTGCTATTAGGCTCGGCATAAACGAGTGTGCTAATACACACAGCACCCGCTTTAATGCAGAGTGCAAATTAATGTGCTGCTGAAGCGCTCAGTGAGTAAATAACATACGCTCACGCCCAGTGCGTAAAAAAACACAAGACTCAGCAATAGGCGGGCGGCAGTGTGGCACAGTGGGTAAGGAACTGCGCTTGTAACCAAAAGGTCGCAGGTTCGATTCCTGGGTAAGGACACTGCCGTTGTACCCTTGAGCAAGGTACCTAACCTGCATTGCTTCAGTGTGTATGCAGCTGTATAAATGGATACAATGTAAAAAATTTTAAAAATGCAAAAAGTTGTGTCAGTCGCTCTGGATAAGAGTGTCTGCTAAATGCCTGTAATGCAAAAAAGTGTGCTCACACACCGAATATAAACAGGTGTGTCTGTGCCCGGTGTGTGTGCGGCAGAGTTTCTGGAGACGAATGTTTAATGGACCCCACGCTCAAAGCCGATGATTTTCACAAGCCGAGCCGTGCCTCCCAGCATCGCTAGTGAACAAACAACCAAAGTCCCGACGGCAGAACGTGTCCACGTCCTCACTGTATAAGCAGCCTCTGTTGTTGCACACTTTTCTCAAGGTCTCCAGACAAGGCCAGATCTAGGCACAGGCCAGACCTGGGTCAAATACATATTTGCTTTGGATTCAAATATTTTTCTACGCTTCTCTGATCTCGTCTGGTGAACGGGAACCTTTCTGATCTTATCTGGTGTACGGGAACCAATGAAATACTCTCAAAAAGTGCAAACTAATCAATAGATCCTTTTGCACTCTGCTATCAGTACTCCCTCCCCCTCCCCCCCTACCCCCACCCTCGTTTGCAAAGCATGCGTTTTTGTTTGACCTTTCTGAAAATTTGTGTTTCGGAATGACCTGCGCTGCCGAAAGACAAGAAAGGACGAAAGAGAGAGATTAAGTACAGAGAGAGAGAGAAAGAGAGAAAGAGAGAGAGAGAGAAGCCTCAGCAAATGTATTCCAGATGACCCACGCCCTTCTCATTTGTGAGCCGGGTAGCTGTGCTAGGTAAACTTCGTCATTAAACGGTTCTTTAATAATTACACAGTAAATTGTTGAATTAAATTAAACGGAAACGTAACTGAAGCGGAAATTAGCAGGAAGCGCACTACTAATGTGAGAGACTAATGGACTAATGCTCGGTGTTAACTTCCAGACGCGGGAGTCCAAACCAGAAAGAGTAGATTCCTGTGCAATGACGGTCCCCTACAGAAAGAGTCGGGCCATTGGTGAGCCGAAATCTCTTAATGTGATGGCAGTCATACGACAGGCTCGTGATGTTCTTTTGATTATACAGGCTTTATCTCTATGAGGTGTCAACCACACCCTTGCCACACGCGAGGCATGATTAGATTTCTCGATGCAACGTCGTCATTATTTCAGAACCCCACTAGTTAGATCAAGCGGCCGTTTTTTTTTTGTTTTTTTTTTTGACCAGGCCAGCTTTAGATAGCCAGCTAGCGAACCAGCACAGTTGCAGAAGCATCTCCGAAGAAGACTCCAGCAAGGAAGGAACAAACTCAAGTTCAAAAGACAGTTTCAGAAGGGCTCCACTGTTGAGCTTTCTCTGCTGGGTCTATGCAGCGGCCCGAGGTGCAAGATGGCGGCTACAGAGACAAATCACAGAATACCAAACCCTGGAGGACCAGAGAAATGGCCAGAGGCAGAGGTAGCCTCTCCACTGTCCTCCCAAAGCCAGTGCAATACCAGAAGCTCCTTTAAATCATGTATTTTAAACAACACTGTTGAACACAGAATCAGGAACAAAGTCCCGAGAGGCACTTCACGCATGTAATCGATGGATCGGTCATTTCGGGGGACCCGTCACACTTGTTTTGATCCTTGGGGGACTTAAATTACACCCCAAACGCTCGCCTGCTACGCAGAGCTTCGCTATATTTTATACACGGCGAGATGAGTTCGGGACGCGTTTATTGCGTGCGGACGGTTCGAACGCATCATAAATGATTTGAGAGGGGGGTTTGAGAGCGGGGACATTACGCAGGAGGTGAAGCTGTAGAGGGAAAATTTAGTAAAAAGCTTCAGACTTGTTGCACTGCTATCAAAGCAAGCCTTAACAGCACCCACAAGGGAGGGATCTTCTGCGTCGGTTTCAAGGCAGCAGTTATTAAACTGTATATTGTATAGATTATAGAGATCCGTTCAGCAGGCACATACGGGCCAAATCGTTTTTCTGAAAACAACAAAAAGTTTCTTAACCAGGTCTCAGGACACCAAGGCAAAAAGGTCAATGCAGAAGAATACCGAGGACAAAACAGCTACACTACAGAACACAAACACACACGCACTCTTTCTCTCACTCACTCACACACACACACACACACATTCACACACACACACACAGACACATGCATACATGCACGCACACACACGCGCACAAACACACACACAAACCCATACAACACACTCATGCAGACATACACAGCACACACAACAGACACAACACATACACAAATACACACACCCTCACACAAGCACACTCACATAAACATAAACACATACACATACAAAACACAGCACACATACACATACTAAAACAAGACACGCATGCAGACACACACATGCGCACAAACACGACACAAGTTTGTCTCTTTTAAAATCAATGGCTTTTTGCAGCAAGTATTAAATACTCCAAACGTCAGTTCAGCAAGTAGCAAATATCTCATTTAAAAAAAAAAAATAGGTGCCTGCCTGCAGAGGCTTGATTTTGCACCATGAAGCCCAAACCCCCCCATCCCCACCCCCCCACCTCCCCCCCACCCCAGCACACCACACACCTGATTTCCATGCCTGCAAGGGGGCCGTCAGTCAACGGCGGCAATTAACACGGAGCAACGAGACATGGCACGTCGCATCAATTACAAACGATTGTGCCAATCCATCCATAACTAGATTTCGCTCCTTCATCACCTAGAGCTCCCGCTACCTCTTCCCGCTTCCACCTCGCTCTCTTTTCTCACTCTGCATTTCGCCCTCCCCCCTCTCCGTCAGCCACGCAATCTCTCCTTTTCTATTCCGCTTCTCTACCCTTATCTTTCTTCTCCTCCTCTCCTGCTTTTCGTCTCTCCCCCTTTTTCTGCCCACCCCCCACCCCATCCCATCCCCAACATTCCCTCTCTTTTTGTAAAGCCTTAATTGACCCGGCGTAGGCGGGGGCAGCACGGGGCGATACCTGATTAGGCAGCTACATTCAATTTCTGTACAGACGGCAGATCCATCTTGTAATAAACCTCAGATGGATTATTGCTTTTCTGCGGCGCAGGTAGATGAGAGCTCGCCTGCCTTTCAGAGCCTCTCACTGCGCTGCATGAATCCATTAGAGGAGCTCAGGCCCTCTCTCCACTTATCTCATATGTGCCTCACGCCGAGCGTAGCAGAGCGATAGCACGCTACAGCTGAGGTCTGTGATGGCCTCTCTCTCTCTACCTCTCTCTCACTTTCTCTCTCTCTCTACCTCTCTCTCTCTCTCTCTCTCACACTCTCTCTCTCTTTCTCTCTCTCTACCTCTCTCTCTCACTTTCTCTCTCTCTCTCTCACTCACTTTCTCTCTCTCTCTCTCTCACTCTCTCTCTCACTTTCTCTCTCTCTTGCTCTGCCACATACATGCACGTCACAGACCTTTTCCCCCAATTAACTCAGCACCACCGACAGCCGCTTACTATTTTAAATGGACATTGTACATATGGACGCGTGCAAATGCTTGAATAGGCACTCCATGAATGCAGTTCACATGGCGATAACAGTGACTCATTAATAGGTGTGGGTTCACTGTAGGCGTACGTGAGCAGTGTCCTTGTTGTGGTAATCATTTCACTTTTCATTTTTCTGCAGCCAAGTACATTCAATAGATGTGCAATGGGAAAACTGAGCAATGGTTATGTTGTCATAAACATTCAGTCGCACTTCGGGTGGGGGTTATGTACTATTTATGTATGTATGTATGACATGAGGGGTTATAGTGCATTAGTATACATAAACATTAATGAACATTTATAAATCAAAGTATAACATATGCGGAATGTTTTAAAATAGTTTATAGCACTAGCTCCATGGTGCATTAAAACAACTGTCATAATGAGATCTCCACCGCAATTCAGTCACAAAGTCACAAAAGTTGCAAATTAACAGTCATGAGACTTCATCTCTAGTCACTGGCCTGTTCAAATTCAGGACTTTGATTCATTCCTTATAATTCTGTACTCAATCAAAGAGAAAAATTCAGCATCTCTGTTGTTAAATACTTGTAACCGTTAACAATTATGTCACCAAATTTTATCCAGCGCTTCAAGTAAAATGGCACAATGCTTTTAAGCTGCTGATTGAATTTCATAAATTACATCTGATTATGCATTTAATGTGGGGAGCAAAAAATTCATGAACTTTACAGTCCCTTACAGCAAAGAGGGGAACCCGGCTCAACAACCCTAAATTTAGCACCCACCTAGGGAAGAGGCCAGAGATGCGGGTTGGTAACTGACGTTAGTTGAGTTTTAACTATTAACCATTGTGAGGTGACACGAACTCGCTAGTTAGCGATGTGCCCAGCTAATAGCCAGCGGTTCACAAGATCCATACGGTGTCTCTTACATAATAAATAACGTATTTGTGATGATCGCATGAAAATGGTTATTTTAATTTAGTCACCGTTTATCGCTCTCTTCAGACATCCATCCGCGTCTCTACCCGCCAGCCCTAAAGCAGTCGTGACGAGTTCTTCTCTGGTCAAGAGTAGCCTACGTGTGCGACGCCCCCTGAGTGGCGTGTGAAGTACTCCCATTCATTTCGTACGGTTCGTTCTCCTCTTTGCGTCACTTCCTGATTTGGAGGGCGTTTCCGTTTAAATTTATGCTTTCGTTTTTGAAGCGCAGTCATCTTTTTTTTTTAATTTGGAGCGGATGTTCGCTTTATATTTGTGCGTTTTGTTTTTGAAACCGCGATCGTCCGTTTGCGTCGTTTCTTGATTTGGACTGCCTATCCCTTTATGTATGTGCTTATGTTGCTTTCAAGTTTGATGCGTGATCATCCTTGTGGGCGACCGTAGGTTTCCGAGAATGCTCAACACCATAAAGCTGAGGTGGAGACGGAGAGTGGTTTTTAAGTGAATTCAATGCGATCAATTTGGTCAAGCTGGGGGATGATTAGCTGGCTGGTTAGGGGAGGTTGGGAATCATACCAGGACACCAGGACTTATCTCTCTTTTATCTCTGACAGCACAGCTGTGTGGCACCTGGTCAAGTCGGGCCACCATGTAAGGAAACGCACAAATGGAGCCCAAGAAGAAGAACAAGCTGTTTTATTTCTGCAAATCCAGCAAAATAAACGTCGCGGAAAAAATTCATTCTCCCAAGTACGCGCACTATAAAAACTGGAGGGAAGAAGAAGAAAAGAAAGAAAAAAAATAATATTCTTTTAAAGCAGCAGAGAGAATCAGGAGGTCTGGAGAGCAGAGGACGCCCGGGCGGCAGTGTTCCACAAGGTCTCTCCCTGCGTACACAGCAGGCTGTGACTTCATAACAGGCATGATAGAGCCAACGGGGCAACACCTGAGCTGACTGCTGATCAGCCTCAGGTGCACACGCCTGCGCGGAAGGCCGCTGCTGCGCACGATCCTGTAGGCCTCCCTGGCTGTGGGGAGGGCGCAGGCACAGCAGACAACAGCCGAAGGGGAGAGCACAGCCCTCTCTGCTCCTTCTACCATGCCTCCCGGAATCACAGACTGCCAAAATCAATATTACTACAATGAAACGTTGGACTTCAATCATATGAGTAATCTTTTTAGGTTTTTATTTAACAGTTAAGAATTTAATTATCTCTGTATGACAAAACACTTAACTGCATTTTGCCTAAATTATAATTATCGTCAGCCTATTTTGTTACTAACTAGAGGTTGCCAGCAGATAATGCTTGTGTATATATACACTACGTGGCCAAATGTGGACACCTGACATCCAACATCTCATCCAAAATTATGGGCATTAATATGGAGTTGGTTCATCCTTTGCTGCTATAACAATCACAACTGATGGCCAATCATCATAATTAAATACAAAATGTAAATTGTAAAACAAATTACTGAAAGCATATTATATATCCGTTAATGCTTCATTTATTTATTTATGTTTTTCCTTCTGCTGATGTGAAAAAGCATGGGTTTCAATCAAAACCACAATGGACACTATTTACGACTAGTCTACCAAGCTAGTCAGACCAGAGCAATCAATTAGGCAATGACTGATCATATTGTGTGAGATGTCCTGGCTGCTATGTGATCAGAAGAGCAATGGGTGATTTTCCTGCCTAAACTTCTGTGAAAGAAAAATATAATCTTTTTATTTGTATCCTTATTGCATGTACCCAGCACAACTCATCATTATTTTCCCATGTTCTTGCAGCTTCTGCTCTCTGTCACACATTCATATATGACTGTCTGTGTAATAGCACAATATTAAATTATGGTGTTTCCACAGATAAATTCTCATTAGAAATAAATGCAAATTATTGACATTTTGTCTACAGTTTTTGCAATAGCTGTAACTGTACCTTTAATTAACTGTCTATGGGACTATGACTATAATTTGTTGTATGTGATACATTTAAAAAGGTGACCTGTCCAAATATGTGAAAATGTGTAATCATTTACACTCTCATAGTGCTAGAATAACAGTAAACAAATACTGGTTTCTGCAAAGCAAAGTTTGTGAAAGGCACTTCTGAAAGCACTGTACATACACATTGGATGGGAATATATACTGTACGATATATAGTGTGGAAGAGTCAAGTGACATCAGCAGCCTCTTTCAGCATTTAACAGAAATTAAATTACGTCGGTCACCTTCTCAGCGAGAAGTAAGGAAAACAGAGACTGAATAGACGTGTATGTTTTGGGTTTTTTTTCTTCTTTTAAACTACCGCAAGCACATGGCAGACTACGGAAATCACTGAGGAAGGGTGTCAGTTCTTACTGTGTTCTTACTGTCAGTCTCCATAATGTTTAAATGCAAACACACCTGTAGATTCACACGTATATGCTGGTCCTCTGATGTCATCTGTGTGGTTTTCGGTTGGTTCCTTACGCCCAGCTCGTATTCCGCAGAGCCGTTAAAGGGGCGCAGACTTTTATGACCCTTAATCTACAGCCAATAAAAAAAAATGTGTCATTACATGAGAAATATCTTTTCATTTCTCCCCGAACTGCGTGGAGATTGTCTCATGGCTGCAGACCCCGTGTGCAAGGTTGTTAAACCTTGTGATCTCACCCTACTGCATGTGCCTTGCCTGAGCATCGTGATTATCTCTATAAATTCATGCAGACGGATGTTTTAACTCTTAATATGGGATTACTCAGAGGTCATTTCAGAGACGTTGTGTGTTGTGTGTGGACACCCCCCCCCCCCCAAAACAGCACCCTCTGGCACTGAAACGGGCATTATGCCCCCTCTTTCCATACCCAAGTTTTAACAGAGCATGAGTTTAGTTGCGTTGGGACGTAGGGCTTTGGTAGGTTGCCCCAATTCCTTTGAGGGGTCCAACTGGTTACCAGTCCAATGCAAACAGACAAAGTGCAGGGAGACGGTCAATGCCTCACTTGACCTTTAGCTCGTATCACAAGTACAAACATGCTGACATAGTGGAAGCATGCAAGACAGGTGCATTTGTGACACAGGCCTATTCCATGGCCTTGCATTACCCCTCTTGATTTTCCATAACACACTGGTGCCTGCCCACGACAGATGGGTTCCCCCTCTGAGTCCAGTTCTGCTCAAGGTTTCTTCCTGTTATCAGTCAGGGAGTTTTTCCTTGCCACTGTTGCCCTAGGCTTACTCTTTGGGGGCCGGTTCTCTGTAAAGCTGCTTTGTGACAAAGCTCCTTTGTTAAAAGCGCTACACAAATAAAAATTGATTGATTGATTGATACATTACTTCTGGAGCATTTAGAAGATGCTCTTGCCCACAGCAACTTACACAGATCACATTTTTTTACATTAAGCCCTTTTATACAGCTGGGTATTTTACCGAAGGAATTCAGGATAACTACCGTGCTCAAGGGTACAATGGCAGCGCCTCGTCTGGGAATTAAACCCGCAACCACCGCATAACAAGCTCAGTTATGCTCATTACGCTGCACTGCTGTGCCGACCCACATGACACTACAGGAATAGTGTCTAAACCCTAGGTTTTCAACAGGGGGTGTGTGAACCCCAAGGGGTCCTTGAAGGTACTGTAGGGGGGTCCCTGGCCAGACTTGATGTGCAATAACGGCATATACTGTGGTTTTTGGGAATATTTCAAAATAAATATGTATATATTGTTTACATATGGTTTTAACTTATGAGAGTTATATGATGGGGTGGGCGGGGGGTCACCTGGATGCTAGGGAGCCTGGTTGGGGGTCTGGATCAGAAAGAGTTGAAAACTCCTTTCATAATGGGAAACCAGAAGATAAACTTTTTTTTTCTTTGCTGTTTTTGTGATAAATAAAGCTTTATCTTTCTTTCAATGTAAAAAAAAAAATGAAAATAATTGTACACATACATTCATTTTTTTTCATATCCACATAAAGTTCAGACATTTTTTTTTTTTATTATGTCCGTGCCTCTGAACATTTTAATCATGCAGAGATGATCGGCTATTAGTTATCAAAAATATTTCTGAAATAATTAGTTTTGATAAGAGAGCACAAAAAACCTAACGCCCTAACATCTTGAGTTTTATAAAGGAAATAAACAGTACTTTAACACAAGATTGCAATTGCCATTAATTTATAGTCTGGTTTTGGAAATGTAACTTTTTTTTTTTTTTTCATTGGTTCATGTTTCATTGTTCAGGCAACAGCCTGACTGGTTATAGAGTGCAGGAGGCTCGGAGTGAGTGATTACTGACTGTCCCTATAAAGTAGCAAAGAACACCATGACAGGTGCTATTTGAGTAATGAATCTCATCGAACGATATTAATACTGGGTAATTCAGATCATTCTTTACAAGTCTTGAAATCTATTGAAATTGTCACAGCCAGTATTACTTTTAAATAATGCTTCAAAAATATTTTTAATGAAAGGTGGTCCTTGAGCATTCAGGTAGATGGTGCAAAAAAAAACCCTTAAACGCATCAAGAGGACAATGTCACGAATCACTCCAAGGCCAAAGGAGAGAACCAGGTTAAAAAATAATAATAATAAAAACTGCATAGAATTTGTAAACAGAGAAGTTAAGAGTTCCCAGAATGCCCTTTGTTTGGCCTACAGTTTAGCAAAAGACCAAGCTGCCCTTTACAGAGGGCATTGTATTCAAAGGGACTGCTGGGAGAATTGATCCAAACTCGGATCCAGACAAAGGCTATGCTGCGGTTCCTTGAGCGGTTGAAAGAAACGCGAAGGACGTGCAGGTAGGTGACCACCTACAAAGCCAGCCCATTAGCGGCGTAGCGAAAGCTCCTTTTAAAAACCTAATGTGCGGGGAGAGCATTGATCGGAGTGATAAGAGTCAGCTAATTATGTACCAGCCTTTTTTGTAAATGTGGACTGTTCTGAATTGCTCCCAGAGCTTCATGTTCAATGGACATTTCTGAGTGGTGCAGCGTGGAAACATTTTGACCACAGCTATTGTTAGCTATTTTTAAAAAAAATGAGCAGAACAAGCATCCTACTGAGAAAATGATAGGGTCTACATCTGGCGGGGCATCTGTAATGCTTGCTCTAACAGAGAGCTCTCAGAGGTAACTGAAGGACCGCTCGGGTGAATTGTTTCTTTTGGTAATTGAGGATCCGGTCGTGTGAACCCAATTTTTTTAAATCCTCAAGAAATCCCCCTCAGATGGATGCCTGTTTATGTATTCCGACAGCAACAGCAAGCGCAGAGGTGTTGCCACGGAGACGAAATACATCCGGAAACCCTAGCAGCTAATTGTTTAACGGCGGTAACTTCGGTTGCCGTTTTCGTCCGCGCCAGCCAGCGTTCGTGGACGTGCTGGTGTTCGTCACGAGGGCCATAAACGTTTGGACGGTGGTGCCGGGCCCCACGGCGGTGTAAATCGAGCAGTCCTTCGGTACGACGGTTCCGCAGCTCAGCTGGCAGATGGCAGAGGGGGAAAGAACTGGCAGATTGCGCCACTTTTCAGAGGTGCTCATTGATCTGCACCTAAGCATCGAATAAATGGGGCAAAGAGGTCTCTGCTGTAACATAAACTGTTTATTCACATCATCATAGTACAGTCTCACTGACGCGAACTCTACGGATCGTGATATATGTGGGTGTACATGCGTGCGAACTCAGAACCAGGGGAAAGCGAAGGCTCCTCATTCTGGATCGGAACACCTCTGACAGATGATGTCAGAGCCTTCAGGCACCATTTTGAGTGGGGAGCGGTAAATGAGAGCGAGCGCAAAAACACCGCTCGCGCCCCGTCCCCGCTCTCTTCGGCGCGTCCCAGCGGAGTTCAAGGCTTCGGGCTTCATGCTGCTACTGGAGGTATCTGCAGATAGTTAAGGGCTTTAAAAAACCACTGCTTTACTGCTGTCAGAAATGGCCTCACACGGCGAGATAAAGACCAAAAACGATATAATTTTGAGTCCATTATGCATCTGTGGTGAGCGGAGGAGAGGGGAACTGGAAAGTGACTATTCTGGTGTACTGCAGCAAGCTGAGCCAAAGCCAAGCAATGGACAGCGCTCCTCACTGTAACTGCACAGTTAACACACACACACACACACACACACACACGCACGCACGTGCGATCATACATTCACTTAAGCACTTTCCCCCTCCCACACAGTCCTCATACAAGCACGTACATGCATTACCACATACTCACCTTCGCACGGTTACACACACAATTACAGACGCATGTCACGCACACGTACGCACACTTTCACCTTCCCAAACTCTCTCACTGACCCACGCACTAACTTATTCTTACATAAACACACACGCACACAGGCACACACACACACACACACAGAAACACAGTTGATTCGCCGTGCTGCCATCTGACGCGTTATATTCGCACCTGTGTTTCCTGACACCTCTGCAGTGACGACACCTTTCTCAGACAGCTGGCTTGACGCTGTTTCGCCGGTATTTTTAGGGTTCTGGAGAGCCAGAGGAGAGGTGTGAAAATCTCTCTTCGCCTGCGACCACAAAGGCATCTGCGGAGCGGGAAGGAACACACAGAACTCACAGCAATGGAGAGTGTAACCCGTGAAAAGTCAGGCTGTGCAGTTGTGTGGACCTCAGGTCTTCAAACCTGGTTTTGTATTTTTTTTTTTTTTTTTTTTTTTTTTTTAAAGGTACAGAAATTCATATCCCCAGAATGGTTTTCAAAATATGAAAAATGCACAGTAAAACAGGCCAGGGTAGATGATGGACAGCTTTTAATATTTAACCCAAATCAGATCAACTAGTTACCCTGACTCAAGTCACAAGCTATTGCTTCATTTCAGTTCTACCCTGGCAAGAAATGCCACCCCCAATGTTTCTGTTCATTAAATTCCGCTCCAGCGTGGTTGCCTTCCATTCGATTTTTAATGCAAATGGGAACTTTGATTTTTTTTTTTTTTTTCTACAGAACTTTTTTTCTTTTTTTTTTTAAAGATGTGCTTCAACACAAATTAGGGAATAGGCCTGGGAATAGTGTCCAAACAGCCTTGATCAGCCCGAGCTCATTGATAATTCTAATTAGCGAAGGTCGAGTAATTAGTCCCGGAGACTTATATAAACACGCACCCCGACGTGAGCACACGCTGGCCTTGTATTAGCAGAAACTCCTCCGCAAGCACTCTCCGGTTTTATTCGGTTGGTTTTTGGTTCTTTCTTTTTTTTTTTCTCGCAATGGGGCCATTATTGGGATTTCAGTCATGTGCGCTAGGCGACAGATGTCAGGTGAGACGTGGAGGCGTGTCCGGCTTCGCTTCGCCAGTATTCTGTCACAGGTGTCTCGCTGTGGCTGTCGAGATGGGTGGCCAAAACAGCGCAACTGCAGGCAAGGGTCCAGGGATAGACGGAGCTGGGGCGTAGGAGGACTGCGTATGCACTGGAGGCAAAGATTGGGGAACGGGGTGGGGGGGGGCAAGGGGACAGGGATTTGAGTCGAGAGGGGAGGGGCACACAGAAATGAGGAGAGGGGGGAGGGGGGGGGATAATTCATTGTTCGCCAAGCCCATTAATCATCCCCGAATCCTGTTATTTTTTTCTGTTTTCAAAGGGAGTAAAAGAGAGGGGAGAAGCGAGGGAGGAGGCGCCATCATGTGGACATTCGCTGCAACACCATGCGATTGTGCCCCGCTCTCCAAAGCTATCTGCGAGCACTGTGGGTCTGTGGGCTCATAGCCTTGCTGTAAAGACCCCCCACACTGCTGCATGGGGTAAGGGACAGCAGGTTTACCAATGTGCAGCATGTCAGAACTCTTGAGGGTGTGAAGACTCCCACTTTCCACACACAGACACACACACACACACACACACACACACACACGAACACACACACAAGCAATCTCCCTCTCTCACTCTCCCTCTCTGACACATGCATGCACACAAGCACTCTCCTCTCTCTCACTCTCCCCCCCTCTCTCTCACTCTCTCTCTCTTACTGACACACACACACACACACACACGATGCCCAGGCTCAGGGTTTGCGTGCAGCGCTGTTCACCCGGAGAGATGAAGGTGTAAGCTGCAGAGGTGGACAATCTTCGAGGAACGGGGTCACTGCAGCTCCTGTGAGGAAAGCAGAGGCCCTCGAAAATCAGGAAACACAGAACAGGCGTGGGCCAGGCGAGGGGGGGACCTAAAGAAGGTAATAAATGTTTGGTGTAAAAGTAAATTGCACAGTTGCCAAGCTTGGCCACACATTTTGGACTGTCACTGAGGTTTATGGTCTTCCAGGCTCAAATCCCAGCACACAGGGACTGAAAATCCATTTGGAGGGTTTTTTTTCCACCTCTCTAAAATTGGTTTTGGAGAAATAACCATTTATCTCTGGGGTGGATGTGGAACATAAATAGCTGGAGCCTTTAACAAGCTCACTTGCACTCGATAAACATATTAGCTGGCCCAGCTCTCTCCTCCTCCTCCTCCGTGTCCCCCTTTTTTTCTCTCTCTCTCAGCTTTCTCTTCATTTCTGCTGGCTCTGCACGTTTGGTGCTCGCGCATATGGACGGATCCCACAACGGCTTCCAGCTGCCCTGTTTGCATCGACTTTCTTCACAACCAAGTGCTCCTCTCTCTGTCATCACCTCCAGAGCTCTGGAAGAGAGAAAGCGAGAGAGAGAGAGAGAGAGAGAGAGAGAGAGTGAGAGAGAGATTTTACTGTGGTGTTTTCTCTCCTCTCCGACTTGCCGCTGCAGAGCTATTGCTCAGCATAAGGGGTCCTTTGCTGTCAGACTTGCAGATCTAAATGGGTCCAGCTACTCTGGGGTGGGCGCAGAGGCCTTTAAGCACATGACCTCTGACCTCTGATGCTCTCTCATCAATCTACCTTCGAATGAGGCCATAATTTGGGGTGTGGGCAGACTGTAGGCTTCACCTTACTTTAGAGCAGGGATCATCAAATCACAGACCATATCCATATCCCGGCTCATTGAGCTTTTCTGATGGTCTGTTTGAAATGAGGTATAATATTTTCATTTTTTATTACTTAATGCCACCTTCTTGCCTTCTTGCCACTGCTTGGACCGTAAGTAGCCTTGTATTTGTGTTCTTTCTGTTAAAGTTACAAATACTCCACCCTCCCTGCGTTCCTCTCTTGCCTACCAGTTGTACAACGAGTTGGCGCCACTGCCCGGCCTGCTTCATATTAACTCCATAGGTCATAATCACGCGGAAGCTTCTGCCTCTCAGTGCCCTGGAATGGCCTCAAATCTCACCACGTCTCTGCACTGATGGCTTGAATCAGGTACCGCTACTCTAGGAAAGGTGAATGCTTGATAGATTGATAGATACATAGATATATACATAGATAGATAGATAGATAGATAGATAGATAGATAGATAGATAGATAGATATTGGCACCATAGCACTGTATCAATAAGGTGTCCCCCGTGGTCAAGCAAGGGAGCAAAACAAACAGAAACACACACATACAGACACACAGTGACCTTACTATTTTTGTACAGGGAAACAGGAAAAGCTTACATATGCTTTTATGATTCATTTAGGGCATAAAACTGGAGTATCAGTACAAAAACAGCCGCTGTTCTCTCTGAATGCATTGCCCTTTGCTGCCCTCATGTGGCAGAATAATGCCTTGCACTTGCACAGAAATGTGCCGCCGTGCTGAATTCAGGCATTACCAGATGAAATTTGAAAAGATATTTTTGGGAAATATGCATACCATAGACTCCCTTTATTACACATTTGTATAGATTATTACCAACTGCAGTTTAAATAAATCTTCAAAAAGTGCTCAATGTCCTTTGTGCAAAAAAATGGCGGGGGGGGTTGGGTCGGGGGGTTAGTGGCTGCCTGGAACAAAGGATGAGAAGGGAGGGGGCAGACAGCAGGCTCAGGAATGGTTTAGGCCTCAAGCCAGGTGCCCAGTCAGTGGGAGAGGGAAACCAGAAACAAGAACAGGAAGTCAGAGAAGAATTATAGGCAGAAGGCACAGACACAGAGTGGAGACAGTGACATGTGACCTCACCGAGGGCCACTTATGGCAGCATAACTAGAAGCACGGAGACAGAAAATTCATATAGGTGTGAGAAAGGCAAGAAGCCTACCCGCACTAAGAGCCTGCCAGTGAAATTGGGTCACAGCTGTTGATAGGTGACAGGAAGTAAAGTTTATCCCCCCCCCCCCCCCCCCCCCGGATAATGATCTGCGCTTGTGTGCTTCTCTGGCTCTGTGTCTGGACAATAAATGATTATGGGCTTCACTGTAAATGAGTGTTTTTACATAAACTTAAAGGTTGAGGCTGCATTTGATTCCCTTACATGTTTCGGATGGTTATTCCATCGTAGGGGAGCTCTGTAGGACAAGGCTCCCCCACCCATTAGGTTACATTACATTACAAACTCTCAGCAGATGCTCTTATCCAGAACGACATGCAGGAGTGGAGAACATCCGCGTAACTCTCAGGAACACAGACGGTCCAGAGGCTCATTCATAATTTATTAAGAATAATCATATTTCCTGTTTTGTGAAAATCGCAAATGGAATCACCGAATCCTGGTTGAAAGGCAGAATTTACACATAAACCGGAATGCCACAGCATTGGGATATTTTTGTGTAAATTTTGTGAACTGCATTTGGTGCTGTTGAGCACTTGGGATACCGTTTTTGTATGTCTGATGTGTGTTAGTTTAACCATGTGTGTTTGTTCACTTGTGGGTGGGACCGTTTTGGAGGAGTTCAGTGGAGAGGTAGGGTGTGTGAGGTGCTCCTGACCACACCCATACAATCCTGAGGTTGTTTTTTCAATATGGATTTTATGCCTGCTTTGAAACATGTGTTAATATAGTTATTGACATTACTTTGGATAGATATGATGACGAAGATGATGATGATGATGATGATGACAATATTTTATTGTCAGATCAAGTCTGAATTTTTTCTTGCATCGCAGCAGCTCCACTTGCCACATCACAGAAAAGACAAAAATTAAGACAAGAAACAAAGATATATACATTTAACATAACATTACAATCACAGAAGACAATATTCAAGGCCCTTCAATGTACATTTGATCTGGGATTAAGCTCCATATTTAATTTTAGGATTGACTGGTGTACAAAAGAGTGTTCAGACTAACCCTATTAAATTGTGGAACCATGTATCTCCGGTTTTATGGTAATCATTTGTATTCACTGTTCAGGACATGGTTGGAGTCAGAGACAATGTTGTTGTCCAGCCTTAATATGTTATTATGGTAGGCTGATTCATAGGATTTCTCAAGGGGTTGGCCATATTGGGTGGATGTGTGTAGTGGGTTGAATCCCTCTGTGATAATTTATGGTTATTTAAATTATTTTCAGCCATTTTACAAACCACTTTAAAATCAGCCCTGTACTTAATGGGCAGCCTGTGAAGCAATATTAGTCCTGGGGTGCTATGTTAGTACTTCTCCATTCATATAAAGAACAGCTGAATTTTAAACCAGCTGAAGGTTCTTTAGTGACATGTTAGACTGGGTTAATCCAGAGCATTTCATAGCCACATCTGGTACACTTAAGCAAGAAACAAGGTTCAAACAAAGAGATTAGACAAGTTTTTTGGAACCTAGAACCAACTTTTTCATTTTATCTGAGGTAAATAGCAAACAGTGGCTTTAATATCGGCAATACATGACTCCAATCAAGAGATCTGCAGTGCTTCACCTGGCTTAATTGAGATGTATAACTATATGCCATCTGTATAGCAAAGAATCTCCACGCTATGTTTCTAACCTATATTACTAGGGGCAGTGTATACAGTGAACGGCAGTATATTAAGTTACCCTAGCACTGGACCCTGAGGAACAGTATATATCAGTCTTGTAGGGGACAAAAATGAATGAATCTTAAGAGGATAATAGTTACACTTAACCGTATCTTACTGGGTAGTCATGTTATTTATCATTGTATATTTATAATTCCTATTAAATCTGATATAATATCTACCTATGAGTTAGCATCAGCAGTGTATCATCGAGAATCTGACCCACAGAATATTTAAGCAAATAGTCTGTGTAGTTCTTTTTTTTTTTTTAATTTACTTGATATTCTGTCATTAGTGGGAAGTATTCTGGAACTGTACTAATGAAGACATGGACTATTTCTATGCAGCACAATGAAACATGTTTTCTTCTATGTAAGAAAATAAGTCTGTGGTGCTTGTTTTGGCTGAGCCGTATTGTGAGCCGTATTGGCCCACAGCTGAATGGTCCTGACCTAAAGAGAGAGCAGATTGTGGAAAACTGCAGATGATTACGAGTGAACCCCAAAAAGGAACAAGCTACGGCTGGTTCCCTCTCTTTCCCGACAAAGGTCCGTTTGCGAAGGGCACCGGGACATTAGTGTGGAGCGTGGGTAAATGATTAGTCCCAGAATAAACGGACGGGTTTAAACTTACTAGAGTTCCTTCACCCAGTTTACATTCTGAGGTCTGGAGAGATGCACACCTTGTGCTCCTGCTGTTGAAATTACGGCTATGTCAGTTACTGTGTGTCCACACTGCATTGCAGCACATTGCGCCATTTAGTGGACTACAAATGACACACGCTCAGCAGGCCCATTGTGACTACGGAGCTTATCTCTTTCTTCTTAATGATGTTCCAAACAGTTGATTTTGGTAAGCCTAAGGTTTGGCCTATGTCTCTGCCTGTTTTTTTTTTTATTTCTCAGCCTCATAATACCTTCCTGGACTAAGCACATTAGCACAGCTCTGGTTCTCATGTTGACAAACGCCAATAACAGACTCCTAAGGCAATCAAAAGCTTAGAAACAAGACGAGATTCTGAAACCTTTCTTACACCTGTAAAAAGCAGTTGAAAGCATCAATCAGAAACAGCTGTGAAACCATTTGTCCAAAGCATTATGGTGCCCTGAAATGGGGGCACTATGTATAAAAAGTGCTGCAATTTCTACATGGTGAAACCAAAAATTGTGTAAAATTCCCTTTAATAAAAGCTGAGAATCTGCATTTTAACCACAAATTAATTGTTTTATTAAAAACCAAAAATTGTGGTGTGCAGAGCAAAAAAAGTCAAGAAAAATCTGTGTGTGCGCGCATGTCCTCCTTGTCTCCTACAAGAACACAACTCCTTTTGTTTTTGGAGGCAACTCTTTTTGTCTCTTTTTGTTGTCTCCAGTTTGAAATAGCCAATTTCACCTCTTGAATCACTACTGAGCTACCCAGTAATCCTCTGCAGTTTAAACTCCCATAAAGCTCTAGCTGTGAGCCAATGACTGTTCTACAAACTGCAGCCCATATGGTACTACAGGAGGGCCTGTATCAAACAAGTGGAATGTGTTTATTAATGACACCAATGACATAGGGAGAGGTTTTTGGGTTAAAATACCACCACCAGTTTTTTGTTTTGTTTGTTTCTTGCGCAAAATGTGTTTATAGGAAAAGAGAACAAAAGTAACGTGATGCAGCCGTCTGCCAGTCTCCCTTCTCCAAAAATAAAAAAATAATAAATCCTGGCTTCATCGCCTGCATTGTTTCCACCAGACCCCTGGTGGGAGTAAGCTAACAGTGTCTTACTAGTCTCTGTTATTATCATGTCATCAACATTTACATCTAATATGACTAAAGGACCCAGCCTGCCCTTAAGACCAGTACCTTTACCAACCAAACTATGCAGGAAACTTCTTTGGATTTATATTTATATGCATTCAGGGGCTGATGATGTTCCTATTCAGACATTTTAGCTGCTCTTTATACTTGACACTGAGCATTTCTCATTTCACTTCTCTGTCCTTTATTCCCCCTTTCTTTATCTTTCATTTCTGCTTGGTCAGTACACCAGCAGAACAGCATCTACATTATTGGTTTTTATTACATAAAAAATTTGAAATGGATTACATTATAGGGAGTTATTACACTATTGGTAGTTTATTACATTATTAGATGCTACAGGGCTATAAAAAGCTAAGATATTGTTAGAGGGTGAATTATTTCCACATGATTTTAGAAACTCTCAATGGGTCAGAGCTGTTTTGGCGGCACGAGGGGGACCTACACAATATTAGGCAGGTGATTTTAATGTTGATCGGTGTATATATACATAACTAATTACATTTTTTAATACACCATACAAAAAAAGAATTAAGTATTGCAAAATGGAAAAGGGAAACATAAAAAAGCACCTTAATGCACCATTACCTGTGTATTAAGATCAGCTGGTAAATTAGTATTAGCTACTTTCACTTACAGTAGTCAGCTGAAGAGACCGGATGTACCCATCCCCCACGCCTTCCCGCCAGAAGGTAGAAACACGAGGAAGTTCCAGGCAGCTGTACTGTACCAATACAGTTTGTATTGATACAGTACAGTAAATTATTAGTCCCAGAATAAACAGATGGGTTTACTTACTACAGTTCCTTCACCCAGTTTACATTCTGAGGTCTTGAGAGATCCACACCTTGGGTCCTGCTGTTGAAACTACCGTTAAGTCAGTTACTGTGTGTCCGCACTACATTACATCACATTGCGCTATTCAGCAGTTTCCAAACGACACGTGTCACCCGCTCAGCAAGTGGTAAAGAAAACAGAGGATGCGGGTGCTCCTTCCGAGATCTGCTGCTAACACATGGGGTGGCAGCGTAGCACAGTGGGTGAAGAACTGGGGTTGTAACCGAAAGGTCATATGTTCGATTCCTGGGTAGGACACTGCCGATGTACCCTTGCGCAAGGTACCTAACCTGAATTGCTTCAATATATATCCAGCTGTATAAATGGATACAATGGATACTAAAATGCTATGTTGTGTAAATCGCTATGTTGTGTAAGTCGATCTGGATAAGAGTGTCTGCTAAATGCCTGTAATGCGATGTAATGTAATGTAACATGAAAGACCTAAACAGACATTACAGCGAGGGGCTTTTATCTTGTTACTCACAGCCATCAGTCCCTGTCACATTTAAAGGAAACAATGTTTATAGATTTATACACATATACTGGTCTGTTAATTCACCGCATATTCCACAGAACTGTGAAAGGGGCAAAGTATTTGTATAGGCCTTGACCAGCAGCCAAATAAAAAAATAAAAATTGTGTAATTATTTAAGTGTAATAATATTCACTTGAACTGCGTGGAGATTGTCTGGCTGCGGACCCCATGTGCAAGGTTGTTAAACCTTGTGATCTCACCCTACTGCATGTACCTTGCCTGAGCATTGTGATTATCTCTCTAAATGCATGCAGACGGATGTTTTAACTCTTAATGTGGGAATAACTCAGGGGTCATTTCAAAGATGTGTGTGTGTGTGTGTGTGTGTGTGCGGACACCCCCAAACAGCACCCTCTGGCACTGAAATTGGTATTACGCCCCTTCTGTCCATACCCCTGTTTGACAGAGCATGGGTTTACTTGCATTACATTAGATTTATTTAGCAGACAATTTTATCCAAAGCGACGTACAAAAGTGCATATCATGGTCATTGGACAACTACAAAAAACAGGTGAAATAAGGTGTGGACTGTTTATTCAGTGCCACAGTTTGTTTCCAGTTAACAGGTTGGATCCCAGCCCAAAGCTAACAGACAAATGAAAGGCACCAGCCGTTATCACATAAGTACTATACAAACATGATGGAAGCATATCAGAGCAGATGCTTTGGGCCACATGAGTATATCAGCATTTTTGCAAATAATTTATTGATACAGCTGGAGAGATTACAAGTCCAATTCTCTAACCACGACACATTCTCTACCTACAGACATCCATTTTAATGGCTTTAAATCTTGGGGCAGTTCCTTTTGCCTGCACACTTTGCCTGTGCCATGACTCGTATGGAACTGAATATTGGTTTCACCAGTCCACAAGATGTTTTTTTTCCCCAGAACTCTGCAAGCTCTTTTAGGTAGTTCTTGGAAAATTGTAACGTGGCCGCCCTGTTTTGGCGCCTAGCCAGTGGTTTACATCTTGCAGTGTAGACTCTGTAGTTCTGTTTCTGAAGTCTTCTGCATACGGTAGTCACTGATACATCCACACCTGCCTCCCGAAGGGTGTTTCTGATCAGTCAGACGTGTTTGGGGGTTTTTCTTCTCTAGCTGTGAGCCAATGACTGTTCTACAAACTGCAGCCCATACGGTACTACAGGAGAGCCTGTATCAAACAACTGGAATGTGTTTACCAATGACATAGGGAGAGGTTTTTGGGTTAGAATACCACCACCAGTTTTTTTTCTTGTGCAAAATGTGTTTACAGGAAAAGAGAACAAAAGTAACTTGTTGCAGCCAACTGCCAGTCTCCCATCTCCAAAAATAAATAAATAATAAATCCTGGCTTCATCGCTGGCATTGATTCCACCAGACCCCTGGTGGGATTAAGCTAACAGTGTCTTACTAGTCTCTGTTATTATCATGTCATCAACATTTACATCTAATATGACTGAAGGACCCAGCCTGCCCTTAAGACCAGTACCTTTACCAACCAAACTATGCAGGAAACTTCTTTGGATTTATATTTATATGCATTCAGGGGCTGATGATGTTCCTATTCAGACATTTTAGCTGCTCTTTATACTTGACACTGAGCATTTCTCATTTCACTTGTCTGTCCTTTATTCTCCCTTTCTTTATCTTTCATTTCTGTTGGTCAGTACACCAGCAGAACATACAAAACACTATTAATGATGTGAAATTTTGAAATATCTCGAGTGCATTTACTTGAAAAATGTATTTGTTTGAAAAATTCCGACAGTTACATTACATTACATTTACTTATCCAGAGAAACATACCACAAAGTGTATAACCATAACCAGGAACAAGTGTGTTGAAAACCCTAGAGAGGAGTACCGTTCCAAGTGCAGGGAACAACCGCATAGTTCAACTTGGACCCTGTAGGTTTTACTTATTAACACTAACACAAACAAGAACAGCAACAATGCAGTCTATGCAAAAATACAAGCAGTAGTTAAGATGATGTTCAATGTTATCGATATTATTCACGATAAGAATGCAAATAAATATACACCCAGTGGTGACTGTTGAGCTCAAAACTGAGGAGGCAGAAAAGTTCACTTAAACAAATTATTTGTTTCGACATGTTTCCAATCCAATGACTAACAATACAATGATTAAGACACAAAGTATTCAATACTATCAATAAATCATTCACACAAACATTCATTACAAAAGTATAAAATGTGATTGATCTACAGCACACCTCCCAGACTCCTACCAACACCCAAATTCAGCCAGTCAGTAGATGATAGTATGCAAAGTGACTTATTCAGCTTATGTTCAAAATATTCATTTACACAAACATCACTGCACAGGGCAACCAGAAATTTCTATTTAATCCAGAGGGAAGAGTGCCCCCCTACTGGCCCATCTCCTTAGTTCCTGCAGGTCAGAAGGTTAGGGGGTGGTACAGCTGCTGACCAATCCACTCAGGTAATCTCTTTTTTTTATTTTGTTTTCAATCAAAATAACGAAAGTTCAATATGTCTACTGTGTATGTTTGATGTTCTTTTTTTTCTAAATAGCAGTGAAACAACACTTGCCTCAATTATGTGATGTTGAACAGGTGCTCAGGAGTGATCGTTAGTTGTTGATGCTCTCCTGCATGGCTGTAAGCTAAATTCATGCCTCTCTGGAGCAATGCCAGTGGACTTGATGCTGTTTTCCACTCTTAATATCACAGAGCGTACAGGGGTTGAAATGAAATGCACAGGAAGGCTGGCCTGCTGTTTTGTTTACACCTCTGAACAGATAAAACCCACAAACTCAGTAAGTTCCTGTTTGTATTCACAAGTCTAATAAATTTTCCCAAGACTGGACCGTATGTAACACTTACAGAAAACCTTTTCAAGGGCCACTTGCATTTTAGCCGTGATCTATCTGTACAGCTGAGCATTAAACTATAGCGCTGTAGGTTCAGTTTCTTGCTACAGGGTTGAGCAGGAGTTCCTGACTTGGTGTTTGACACTGTAACCTTCACACAACAAGCAAGTTCACCTCATTTCTGCTTGCCAACACCCCAAGGGTCAGATCTTTTCAGTTTCATTTTTTTTCTTTTGGCCAATTAAGATATACAATTAGGTTTAACAATGCTACATTTTCCCTTCTTCTGGTAAATGGTAAATCGACTGCATTTATATAGCGCTTTTATCCAAAGCGCTTTACAATTGATGCCTCTCATTCGCCAGAGCAGTTAGGGGTTGGGTGTCTTGCTCAAGGACACTTCAACATGCCCAGGGCGGGGTTTGAACCGGCAACCCTCCGACTGCCAGACAATCGGTCTTACCTCCTGAGCTATATCGCCCCTAAAACTATTCTTCTGCCAGTAAACCACTGCCACAAAATATAATTGCATGATCTGTTCGTTATAATAACATATTTTTAGAAGATAGTATAATCAGTAACACTACAGTAAAACTGTATTAGAATAGTTTTTGACTTTGAGCGTAGTGCTTGCAACAATAGAAAATGACCCTCCGAGCACCTTTTGCATGTGAGCATGACTGTGTGTACATTAGAATCTCTTATAGACTCTCCCTCATTAAATGCCTTTCTTTCTCCTTCTCTTTCGCTTGTCATACAGAAACAGTGTATGGTGTGTGTGGTCAGGGCGTGTTTCTCGAACTACCGGTTTAATCTGTTAAACCGGTAGCCCGTATTTAGACCCTGGGCACTTCTCTCCGTTCACTTCTCCGTTTTCTCTAGAATTATAAGATCAGCATTTAATTGACCTTTGGCTGTCATGCTAGTGTGTGTGTGTGTGTGTATGTGTGTGTGTGATAGATGTATGTTTGTAGGAATCTGTTTTCTCTAGAATTATAATCCCTAACATGGTAGCAAGGCTGCTTGAGTGAGCCCAGTGGTTCCACTGAATGGAAGCTAATGGCAAAATGTGGTGGACAAAACGGCATAGAACGGCACATAAAAGGCCAATGAAACGTGTACAAACACAACTTACGGTAAAAATGTTAAAATATGTCATTCTTTTGTGTTCCACTGCTTTTGAATGTGAAGATTCAGAAGATTCTTATGCTGTGTGTATGTGTAGCCACTCCCCCCTCATCAAAGTATAAAAGTCAGGTCAGAAAAGTCAGATAGCCACACTCATCTGAAAGACATCTTCATCTGAGGATCACCGTTAGCAGAGATTAATTTCCCGAAGACGGACACCCTGAGCCCACCCAAAACCCAACACATCGTTCAACAGGTTGGTAATTTATCAGGTTACAGTGAACTTAACCAAAAGATGCAGAATGACCTTCCTAGTAATTTGTACATGTACATATGTATATATTCTGAATTATATATATATAGTACAGACTACAAGTATTCGGTCGCCTGTGGTTTTTTAAAAAGTTTAGATGTGAGGGGTCAAGTAAACATATTGTTATTCCCAGCAAAAAATTGCAAAGGAGCTTAAGATTTCTAAGTTCAGTGTTCAGTATACACTCAGAAGGTTCCGGCAGATGAGCAGTAATGTTGACAGGAGAAAACTAGGAAGATCAAGAGGCATAAGACAAATATCTTGTGTTGTCTAGCAAAATAAACAATCATAGAACTGCGCCACAACTACAGGAAATTTTACTCAATGCAACTAAAGAGAAACCAGTTTCCCTGAATACAGTGAAAAGGCAACTCTGATCGGCTGGTCTAAAAGGATGTGTATCTGCCTCTTCCCTCTTCTTTCTTGGTCCGGTGTTGAAGGTACTTGGCCCACTGGAGTCTTTTCTTCTTGATAACGGCAAACTGCAAGGGCTTATTCTCAGATACACATTCTTTTAGACTAACAGACTGTAGTCGCCGTTTCACTGCAGTCAGGGAAATGGGTTTCACTCCTGTAGGTGTCATGCAGTTTTACGATGGTTTCTTTTGCTAGGCAACACAAAATATTTGATCGCTCAGGTCTTCTGTTTACATGATCACCCGTCAGCTGGAGCCTTCTGATTGTGAACTGAGCCCTGCACCTAGAAATCTTAAGATTCTTTGTTTTTTTCTTACATTTTTTCTTCAACTTCTTCTTTGCAAATGCGCACTTATTGCATACATCTTCCACAGGGTACAATCATGAAGGCCACCTTCTCCCTGCTCTTCCTGATCCTGGCCATCGCGTGCACTGTGACTGCCCAAACATACAGAAGTTTCACTGATCAGCATTATCTATATGGCATGACAGTTAGAGATTGTAATAATAGGATGAATTTTGTCAATACATACTACTATGGAAACCACTGCAAACCAGTCAACACTTTCATCACTGGACCCAATCTAAATGCCATCACTGCGGTCTGTGGAAGTGCGGGGCGACCCTACCCCATGCCGGGCGTCTATAATCTGTACGAGTCGACAAATCGATTTAATTTGGTCATTTGCAGCCACGTAGGAGGACCAAGGCAGCCCCCTTGCAACTATCATGCATACACCGCAACAAGATTCATTGTGATTGCTTGTAAAAAAAGATTACCTGTGCACTATCAAACGGATCTTCCATAAGTCAAGATCACATTTGATATCTGTGCCGTTAAAATGCTAAAAGCTATGCAAAAATAAATCCACTGATTTAACTGGAGCTTATAACCAGTTGAAACAACATGCTTCCCAAACTGCTAATATTCTGCAATGCAAACAGCAATAAAGATCACTGCAATAAAGGATTTTACTGCAACCTGCTTCTTCTCATATTTTTAAGTTGGTACAGTCATTGAATCAGTTTTGCAGACAATAAGCACAAATAACACAGTATCACCTATTCAGCTAAAACCCCAGTATAACAGTATTAAGTGATGTCATTTTGTTTTCCACATCACATTTTACACTCATTAAACAGCTATTATGTTTTAGAATGTTTATTAATTATCCTTTTATACCATTTTTTTCTGTAATTTTATATTATTCTACAAAGTCTAGCAAACATGATAATAAGGGGTTTTCAAGAAGAAAAATGTATTGCAATACATTTTGAAAAAGATTTTATCCTGTGAATTTCTCACATGAAAAACAGGCTGTTTTAGGAGGGTGTCGCGTGTTTCATTTATATGCTCAGCATTGATTGCTTAATTGACCAAAATGACACAAGCGCCCCTTCCATCTCCTTCACACACTTCCGTCCACAAAAGTGAACAAACATGGCATCTGTAAATCAACCAGTACACAAAAGACATTTCTCCATTACTACCACTGTCTTTATAACGGTCAGCAGATGCTCTTATGCAGCTTACATTCATTCACATACAAAATATTAATTTACATAAGCATCCGTCAATGTGATGGAAATCAGTTCCTCAGTTCCTGTTTTATTGATTGCTGTTATTATTGAGTGTTTTATCAATTTACAAAATCATTGCTTTGAGTATGGAATCGGGGTGGGGGGGAGGGGGTTTGTTGTATTGTGTTAAGCACTTTGTGTTACATTTAACTTGTATGAAAAGTGCTATACAAATAAAGTCTGATTGATTGATTGATTTAAATTTCTATTTCACTTTAGTTTTTCATTTCAAATCCAATGTGCTGGAGTTCAGTGTCAGAACAACTAAAATTGTGTCACTGTCCAACTTCTTAGGGATTGCATACCGAAGCATTTTTTTTCATTATATTTTAAAAGCACCTCCTATCCAGTTCTGCACCAGTAAAGAAAACTCAGGAATTAGAGAGAGAAAGATTTTAATGATGGGCTTCACATACAAGATTTGCAATGCATCTGATAACAATGCAACTCTGTATTACACTCTCTTTTTTCACTTTTTAAAAAGGCATTTTTCAAAAATTGTGCTTATTTTGTTAAGAGTGCTGGAATGTGGCATCGTTCTGAAAGAATCTGTGACCTTACCCAAAACCCTGTAAAGTGGTCCTATTGATGTCCAAGGGATTCAGTGTTCACTGGCTGTTTCCCAAGGTGAAAATCACACCCTGCAAACAGGCCCACGCACACATACATTATTATTTTAATCTTGGCACACACCTTTTTCATTTTAAATCCACAACGCAATGTAATGTCAGCTAGGACAATGCAAAGTATGACGGCCTCAAGGCCCACTCTGTTTTTTAAAATAGTTTTTATAACTATTATCTTTTTTAAACACAGAGGTGGAGAATCCAGGTTCAGAAAATAAAGTGTTTTGTTCAAATCACCTGGATTTTCTAAATGAGCACAATTCTTCAGCCAGGAGCTGGAACTCATAAGTGAAATCAGCTGGCTGAGTTCATGGGTGGAAGAAACACACGGCAAGACTTTAACTTACTGACCCATGGACTTTCCACATTCCACCTCTGTTTATTGAAGTCTGTGACAAAGAATTCCATTGTACCAATAAAAAATGGCAAATTAACAGTTTATCAAGGTTTGTCAATGTGTCTGGTGACAGCAGTTGTCTGAGGCAATGGGCCTCATTCACAAAATGAAAAAAGTGTACAATCACATTTCATCGTATACTGCGTGTAAGAACGTTTCCAAGAACATTTCGGCATTCATCATTTTTTTCTTATCTGCATTTGTTCATGTCAGTTTCCTTATGCAAATCACATGAACAGGACTGTGCAGAACATTTCCAAACAGTCAGCATTCATCACCTCATACACCTGGGATACGCACAAAAACTGCACGTGTCACGAATCCCATATTGGTTTTTTGTAGGAACATTTTTAAGAACAAAAAGGAAAGAGATGATGAATGCAATTTGTAAATTTTATGCACAATCCTGTTCCTGTGTTAGTATAAGGAAACGGACACATAAAAAGAAAAAAAAATTCTGAATGCCGAAATGTTTGTGGAAATGTTCTTACGCACAGTTTACGATCAAATATGACCCTACGCATGTCTCCTGAATGAAGCCCAATGTGTCCACAAAGGCCAGGCAATCAGAAGAGGCGGATAGTTCACCCACCCGGGCAGGCAGCAGTGGTCATTACTCTTTAAAAATTCCAGGTTTTGTTAAATTGAGTCGGGAGGGTATGGGAATACAAAGTAGGAGACATGCATGCAGGGTGGGCCTGTCTGTGTATCTCAGTGGATGAACGGGGGTGTGAAATACAGTAGACCGGTCATGTAAAAAAAAAGAGAGACAGTGAAAGGAAATAACAGAATGTGCTTGCCACAGTCCACCATCTTATTTACACGACAGTGCTTTTACACACAAACATCTGACGCGCCTCAAGTCCACACATTACATTACAGGCATTTAGCAGACGCTCTTACCCAGAGCAACTTACACAAATTTTTACATACACCTCTCTCCATCTACTGTCCCTGTCCCTACCTCCCCCCAGTCATCACTTTCCTACTTCACGTGAACCCGTATCCGTCTGTCTCCTCCCCTCCAAATTTCTCCCTCGTTCTCAGTCGCCCCGCAGCTGCCCCTCTTTCATTCGGCCTCCGTTACCTCCCTCTCTCCTTCCCTCTTTCACACCCTCCTGCCATGACATCATTCATGTGCCACGTTGATGCCGCTTCCGGGAAGCACATCCGCAAAGTAAGCACCCTCTCATGCAAAAGCGCCGCACGTACTTGGTACTCCTCTTCAACCAGTGACCACGGCAAGGTCGGATCATATACACTGACAATCACCAAATCCATCCAAAAACACACAGCAAAATAAATGATTTAAGACTAAGACTAAGTCAGGATACACAGTCATAGAACTGACGTAACAGCCATATAGAACTATCTACAATCACGCCACAGACATAAAAAGTATGACAATCTACAATCACAAAAAAATCAAGTAACAATAGAACAAAGCCACTTGTTGGGCTGATCGTAATTTTTGGACGTCAAAGAAATGTCTCACAGCCTAAGAACCGTGTTTATGCTGGTGCACGGACCTGTGCTGGACCCAAGTTTGGATCGCAGCCTAGACTTACTTGGGTGTTCCCACACGCAGTTACTAGGTAAAAAAGTCACAGTGATATGCTACCAACAACCCCGCCCACCTCTTTCAATTTGGTAGTGATGCCAAAGCCAGTTCTGCATCACCCTGGGGGGCTGCTGGTGTTCTGACAAATAAACCTACCTCCTGCAAATAAATAAGCATGGGAATTTTGAAGCTAAAATTTTATTTTTTAAACACTAATTTTTTTTATTTATTTATTAGTTATTGTTATTTTTAAGAAATGTGATCACCTTCCCCAAGTGAAGCCTCTTCAAAATAAACAAGCTTAATTTTTTTGGTTTTTGTTTTGTTTGTTATTTTTTAATTTTTATTTATTTTATTGTACATTAGACTACTAAGGGCAAAAACTTGTGGTGTGACTTAGAAAGCAATCTCACACTCAAATCTTGGAGGACCACTGCGTCTGCTGGTTTTTTATGTATCCCGGTACTTGTGTCATATTAAGTCACTGCTTGGCTAACAAGCCTGTTTGCAAGGCCTAAAATGGCTGCTGACTGAAAGGAAATCTTGAAAACCAGCAGAGACTGTGACCCTCCAGGTATCGAGTTTGAGACTCGATCTGGACGAAGGGAATAGTCTTGACGTTAGCTAGCTGGCCGGCAATAAGCTAGCTAACATTCGCTATAACCGCCAAATTGTAACGCAAAACCGTAAAGGTACAAGGGTCAAGAACAACAACTAAAGCTTAAATAACGGAAAATCATTTCGCATTCCCAACGCTCCCCCTCCCACAACTGTGCTTGCTACAGTATTTTCCATTAAACCAAAATCCTCAAGAAACAGTGGCAGGCTGCATATGCTATCTGAACATTTCTTTCAAAGGTGATTTTTATTACTACGATCACATATGAAAGCACCCTGAGATTTTGTCAGACAGGAGCACAGGAAACCCTGACAAGTGGAAGCCTTTCTGGGGGTTGGACCAAATGGCATTTTAAGCCTAACACCTGATTTACAAGGCGAGAGGTCAGAGTTTATCTTATTGCTCAGCGAGTCACAGCAACAACAACAACAAAAAAAATACATAATATAAATCCCTCCGACCAATAAAATAGAGCTAATCCAACAATACAAAGATTATTAAGAATAAATACACTGTCACTGACCAATCAAGATCATTCCATGTTGTAGATTAAATGGAAGAGGTGCATAAAATCACAAGACACTGTTTGAAAATTATTTTTATGCTAGTCTATAAACTTGGTGCTCCTACAAAATGGTTGATAGTTGATTGCTTATGGTGCTCCTATGGGCTGGTTATCAAGATTTTACCTGATTTCAGAACTTCACAGATTTAATGAATGTTATTAGTTTTGACAGACACAGCCAAACAGCTGTGAATAACTTAAAACAAAATCAAAGGGGGCTTTGAAAATTAGAATGTGCATGCATTCACATTTTGGTCATTAACCTATAACAAAAAGCATCTCTGAAATTTGATGCTGAAAGTGCTGTCACAGATAGGATTTCAGGTTTACAGTGAGATAAATTAAGCCAGATTTTTCATCTTCTAAATCAATTTTCCCCCCTACCCTAGGAAACAATAAATCTAAGATGTATGCATTCACTGATGTATTCCATTTCTAATTTACTATTTTGTCAACCTTTTTTCATTTCTGTTCCTCCTCCTTATATTAAAAATACCTAATCTCAGTGAAACTGTGATGGAACAATTCCAGAGAATTTCAGATTCAGGCGATATCCGATTGGCCGCCCACCTCACAGGTCTGGTCCCACATCAGGACAGAACCGTTCCCTAACTTTAGATTACATTGGTGATTCTCCCCATCTGGTGACTGTACAGACTGTATACCTCACTACAGAATGAGACAAGCCCACAGAAAACTATTCACCCCCATGTGACTGGGCTATTCACCCCCATGTAACTGGCAGTCAGTCCATGAATACATCTCAGTTACACATACAGCTGTCGCCAGCAAGGCAGGCCAGGTGCTGAAATGGACAGCGAGGCCTCTGTCCGTCCTATTTCACTTCCCCTAACATGTTGTCTCCCAGACAACCAAACAAACAGATCACATTAGCGTATCACTCTCCTGCAAAAAAAAAAAAAAAAAAAAAACAATGAGTCATAAATATTAACCCATCTCATATCTCAACCAAATTGATGGTGCAGTAGCGGACTATCTCCACAGGGGGGCGGCAAAAGCGGTCAGTAACAGGAGAGTGGCCACGCAGGCAGTTGGCCGGCAGACCCCTGATTTCACAGGGCCACCGTGACCCTGGTTTGGCCGGGTCCACTTCGGACCGGTTCTGTCCCTGATCCGAGGAGGCTTGTTTGGGCCGGACGGGTTACGTGGGGTCTTGCCGTAGGGCGGAGAGTATGGCCCATAGCCCGGCCCGTCATCATTGTACCTCTCTCCTCCAGCCCCACCCCCTGATCCACTGCCCTCCTCACCTGCAAAGCAGAAACGCAATCAGTTTTTGAGAGAAACTATAATGAATGATTTATTATTTAGAGAGACGCATACGTTGTTTGGATTTTGGCTTTTTGCCAGAACCTCCGTTTGCCTCTTTCTCATGGAAAAATAACAAACACATCATGACCTGTGTGCCGTTGTGTATACTTCTGGAATCAACGTTATGACTCATTTCTTTTCAAGGAGAAACAATCGAGTTTAAAATGCTTTCTCAGAATGTCCGCACGTGTCCGCAGATACACCGGTATGGATAGACTGAGTGCTGTGTAGATTGAAACTACATATAGCCAGCTGAACAACCCGCCATAAGTAAGCCAAGCCAGGAAGCCTACGGCATTAGTGACCATCCATCGCCAGAGACAGCATCTGATTACTGAAGACCCAAAGTGGGCGTTTGTTTCCCTTCGGTATACCATAGTGGCTCAAACTGAAGTGTAACCCATGGCAACCTCAGAAGAACTTGAGCTGAAAGACAAACAGCTGTCAACTCCCTAGCTGCCACATCTTTTGTATAGTCTACTGGTCACATATGACTTCCTTGTGCTGGTGTACAGTACGCTAGTCCAGGTTTGAACTGGGAAACAGCCAGTTAGGTTCTGTGTTAACAGACGAGCGCAATGGCTCAGAAAATTAATTTGCCTGACCTGTCCTCTACTGTAATCCCTACAGGACTGCCTGTGCGTGTGTCTTTTCAGGTGAGTGTGTGTGTGTGTGTTTACTCACTGTCTATGAAGTCAGTGTCCTGTCCGGTTTGTGCGTGTCTCAGCCTGTTGGTGGCGACGCGGAGCTCCATAATAAGCTGTCGAATGCGCACATCTGGCCGGGCAATGTCCACCTCCACCTCTGGATTATTTATCTGGCTGACCAGCCCATCCCCTGTCACATCTGGTAAGTACCTGGCGACACGCATGCACAAGCACATGGACACACACACACACACATGTACTCACAATACTGACTGTGAAGCTGAATTGAAAAACAACCATCGAGCAAAAGATTCTTGGCTGGAGGAGGCAGGCTGACTGAGTGCCTCCTGCAGTAATGTTATTTTACCACTAGAGGGCAATAAGTACACAAAAGTGTTCTTCCTCACCTTCCTCTCGTCTGTCCATTCCAGCACCGGTCTTCGTTGGTGAGGTCGGCGGCCATCTTGTCATCGTTGCAGATCGTGTACGGGAGCGACACCCAGAACCCTCTCATGGGCCGAAGGCGCTCCTTCAGGTCCGAAACCTGGGGAGGGGAGGAGTGGGGGCATGGGGGCGGTTTTGGGGAGAGGAAGGGGGGGGGGGTTTGGGGGGAGGGGTCGGGGGTTTGGGAGCGGGGGGGGGGGGAGGGTTGGAGCAGGACACGGCCAGCATTAAGGCCCGGGGCCCAAAACGTGCGCAGAGAGACAAGAGCACACAACCTCAAAATGGCGGGCCCACGTCCGTTCCTCACCAAGCGGTCCAGGTTGGTCCCGGTGGCCGTGGTGGGCTTCTCCTCGGGGCTGTAGGTGCGGAAGGGCCTCCTGTTGCCCCCCTGCTCCCTGGGCGAGCGTCGAGACCTCCCCGGGGCGGGCCGGGGGCTGCCGCAGCCCTGGAACACCTGGGAGGGGGAGGGATGAATACAGCGCGCTTACTGCCGGCTACCACTTACCCACAATCCCTCTTACCCACAACCCGGGGCAGCAGTGTAGCAGAGTGGGTAAGGAACGGGTCTTGTAGCCTGAAGGTCACAGGTTCGGTACGACTGCCGTCGTACCCTTGAGCAACTCCCCTCACCTTAGTGGAGGTCGTGACGCTGTTCTCCTGCATGTGCATGATGGCTTCGGACACCTTCACTGAGATGGAGTCGGTCGCCAGCTCCATGTTGAAGGGGCCCTCCAGCTTCTCTGAAACCTGCACCAGAGCGTCTGAGACAGACAGACAGACAGACAGACAGGCGCAGGAAGATTCCATTAAACCCACACTTGAAGATTCCACTGAAGCACCAATACATTTAGTTTTTTCTGCCTAAATTCCCTGCATGTAAACATCTGTATCAAAGACAAGCTGCCAACCAGCAGAGTCTCCTCCCCCCCACTTTTTTTCTCACCAATGAAGTTGTTCCACTCCGAGTCCAGGTCGGCCTGATTGGCCAGGCAGCCCTTCATCACGTTGAGGCAGAAGCCGCGGCAGGGTCGCAAGGAGGGCGTCCCGCGGCACAGGGGGCAGTACCACTGGCGCATCAGCGCCCGAACGCACTCCCCGCCCGCACTCAGCTGCACACAGCAGGGAGAGAGAGGAGGGTGAGAGGGACTCAGCAGGGAGAGAGGAGGGTGAGAGGGACTCAGCAGGGAGAGAGGAGGGTGAGAGGAGGGTGAGAGGGACTCAGCAGGGGGAGAGCAAGGGGAGAAGAGGGGAGGGAAAACAAGACACCGAGAAGAGAGATGCACAAAACAGAAAAAGAGAGACAGGGGAAAGGAAGGGTGAGAGGGGGAGAAGAGAGAGAGAGGGAAAGAGAGGGAGAAATAGAAGGAGAGAGAGGACAAAAGAAAGAGAGAGAGAGAGGCCATAAAACACTGATAAACTGAATAAAGGTGGAGGGATGAGGATGAAACAAACACAAACGACAAAAAGTGAGCGCCAGAAAGAGATGTGCACACACACATACACACACACACTCACCTTGGCTGCCTTGCTGACAATGTCCCGACCGGTGGCCAGACCCTGTACCAGTGCTCTGGAAGCGATGAATGCCCTCGACACCTTAAAGTCAGAGACCTAGTTAGGTTTGCTTCAATGCATTCACCCCGTATGCACAGTTAATTCCACCTGCATGCGCAGTTAATTCCACCCATATGCGCAGTTAATTCCACCTATATGCACAGTTAATTTCACCTGTATGCGCAGTTAGTTCCACCTGTATGTGCTGCTTGCTTCATTGTGCATTACCGTATGTTTTGTCTTTGCATTACTTCACCTGTATGGCTGCTTGCTTCATTTGTATGAGAAATACATCTCACCCGTATGTGCTTCTTGCCTCATTTGATAGAAATCACTATCTTCACTTCTCTACGTATGTGCTTCTTGCCTCATTTGCATAAGTAATACCTCTCACCTGTATGCGCAGCTTGCCGCATTTCCATGAGTAATACCTCTCACCTGTATGCGCAGCTTGCCGCATTTCCATGAGTAATACCTCTCACCTGTATGCGCAGCTTGCCGCATTTCCATGAGTAATACCTCTCACCTGTATGCGCAGCTTGCCGCATTTCCATGAGTAATACCTCTCACCTGTATGCGCAGCTTGCGGGGCAGGTCCCCGAATGGCTGCAGCTGCTCTGCGTGCTTGCTGACGCACTCCAGGTACTCCTCACTGAACTGGTACTGCGGGTTCACCAATGAGAACACCCTCTCCACCAGGTGGGACCAGAACTCGGCCAGAACCTCCCCTAAGCTCACGTTGCCCCCTACAGGTGCAAAGATGGAAGGGTAGTCAGCAAAGTAAGGGTCAGCTTAACGTGCTACACAGCACTTATGCTGCAGAGAGTCTGCATTTCAGGAACAGGCTTAGAACAATGTTCAGTCATGCTACCATCACCATCACTTTATCGCAGAATCAGACGGGAGTCTAACCATTATCTTCCCAAGCATAACTGGCAAGAGTAATTTGAATTTCTGAGAGGAAAAACTAACCGGTGTAGTAGCGCCGCAGATCGACAAACAGGTCCTGGAAGACACGCGCATTCTGAGTGTACAGTTTGCCGTACGTCTTGGTGAACATCTGATTCATTGACTTCTCCGCCAGGTCAATCAGCTCTCGGAAGAATTCTGAGCGGGGAGAAGGAGGGGCTGAATAAGCAACATCTGGACCAAGCGCAGTTTAATTAATCCCCTGCAGGGGGCGCCAAAAACTACTTTCAATGTAGATTTATCATATCTTTGCTTAACCACAACATCTAAAAACTTTGAACAGTGATAAGAAATATCTTAATATTCCTGGCAGGACTGTTGAAATATATGTACATGCAAATGTAACACCGGTGTATTCATTGGTCATTGTACTCTCAAAAATCATGAGGACTCAAATCCAAATAAATTAGAAGCTTAATCAAAAATTCCAAGGATCATATTCAAGATTTAAGTGGACAACCGTGTGCCAGGTTCAAATTAAGGGCAGCCCAATACTTTGTCCAGCACTCACCATCAAATTTGCGATGCCTTTGGGTGAAGGTGGTTAGCAGGAACTGGCTTGTGTCATCGATAGCAGACAGGAAGTCGACCTCACTCTTGCGGGCCAGCACCTCTTCCATGACACTGGAGCAGCAGGTATAATCCTGGGGACACAGCCGCAGGTGCTCACCTAGGCCAGTCACAGAGGAACAAGGTGTCGGCCAATAAAGAAGCGACAGGACTGGCCCTTTAACCAATCAGACCGATGCCTTTAACCACCAGAACAAAAATTGAAATGGCTACAAAGGATCCAATGACCACTATTCCTTCAATCAAATTGGTGGTATCCAAGATGGTAACTTGGTGCACCCGTAATTATACCTGAAACTTGTTTTTCTGTGTGGGCATGTACCTGCTAAGCCCCCACCAAAAATGAGTGTGTGTGTGTGCGTGTGTGCATGCATGCACATGTGTACACGAATCAGTTTGTCAGTCTCAAAAACTCTCCCACACATCCCCTAGACTTAAAATGTCTCTGAAGCCTGGTGCAACTAACATGTCACGTTAACAGAACAAAACTTCATTCAGCTGTTCTCACTTTACTGTATCTCAACCTCGGAGGAGCTCCCAATCCCATCTCCACCCTTCCTGCTTTCCATTCTTCCCTTTGTCCTCCCATCTCTCTCCATTTCCATTTTTTTAAACTCCCTCTCATCATCCCTCTATCTCCCTACCATCTGCTCCCCTGACCCACGGGACAGTGCCAAAATTCAGACAGTGATTACCAGCAGCCTAAACACACACACACACACACACACACATATACATGCACACGCCCTTCCCTCATTCTCATAGTCTCTCTCTCTCTCTCTCTCTAATGCACACACACACACACACGTGCATGCACACCAACGGGGACATACTTTTGTTCAAACAACAGCCTTATGTACAGACACAGTGCTAGTACCGAGAGTCACTCGCTGCACAGAGATCTTACTGACAGTCTGTCAATGCACAGACGAACAAGGAGCTAGCACAGACTAGCAACGTCTTTCAAAAGCTCCGACACAGTGCTGCTACTGGCAATCTACGCAGGCAGACACGGGACTATTACTGACACAGTGTTCCAATACCCAGAGGCACAGAAATATTTATCGCATACAGTTGTCTGGCTATACAAACAGACGGAGAACTATTACCGACACTGTCAACACGGACAGGGGTTTGCACAGATGTGCGTTTCACCAACACCAGAACAAACCTTCAAGCGCCCACAATGTACTACTTAGTCTACAAAGCTTCATAAAGCACACCAACTCCCCATGACTGACAGTGTGTGTGTGTGTATATACAGTACTGTGCAAAAGTCTTAGGCACCTGTAAAAAAAAAATACTGTACAGCTAAGATGCTTTCGAAATTAATTAAATGAAAGGTTAAAATTATCGAAAAAATAATATAAAGAGCAGTAAATAGTTAAAAACTAAATAAAATTAATGTTTGGTGTGACCACCCTTTGCCTTTAAAACTACATCAATTCTCTTAGGTACACTGTCCTGCAGCCGAAGAAAATCGGCTGGTAGGTTGTTCCAAGCATTTTGGAGAACTTTCCACAGTTCTTCTGCAGATTTTGGCTGTTTCGCTTGCTTCTGGCTCTCCAGGTAATCCCAGAGACCCTTGATCAAATTCTTATCTGAAACGTAGTCTATTACTTAAAATATTACTTTATTTAACAAAATACAAAAATGTATCTGTCAAATTTCATTTTTTGGAAAATTCATGTTTGGAAATCTCAAATTTGCTCTTTTCTACTGACACACTAATGCAGAAAACAAAAAATAAACATTTAAGACCAAATCTAGGGTGCCTAAGACTTCTGCGCAGTACTATATATATATATATATATATATATATGTTTATATGCACACACACATACACACACCATGTACTCGGCTTTGATTAAGATGATCTCTTTGTGAGTCACACTAATCAATAATCGCGAGTGAGATGCTGGCGGGGCTTTGTTACTGGGCGGACGTGGACCGGCAGACAAGACAAACCAGTAACATCCATGCATCACAAAGACAACACCTACAATGCACTCCTTTGCTTTGTTTAACTATCCACACTGGCTGTCTCCCTCGTTCACTGTATTTCTGTCTACATAAACAGCCACTATTACATCATTGATAGGCTAAATTCATCTATGCATGGTAGGTTATATAGGCTAAAATCTGCAAACGTTTTCACATACAATTTCGATTGTTGAGTGTGTTAAATTCCACAATCTGCAGAAATCTTACCTGAGATCTGCGTCAGCGGGGCTGTGTTAAGGTTGTACCCTTTTTCTGCGTACACCTGTCTACTCTCAGTGCAACTTCGACCCGCCGTTGCCGGTCGCCAAGTCACTCCCAGAGCAGCCAACGTAAATAACATCGCCAGTGGGTACTGGCCAGGGGATTGTCGGGGAAACATCCTCGCCACAGAACTTGTACAGCTGCTAAGAAGCCGCCGCCACCACCACCGCTGTCGGATGCTTGAGACACGAATCGTGGAATGAATTAAATCAAGTATGCAAGCAATACACGCGTGCGAAGCCTAAATAAAAAAGCAATGCCGAATAAAGGCAAGTTGCTTATTTCAAAGCCATACAAAGAAATGTTTCTCAAGACAATGTCTTATTTTATCCTCTTTCCCCCGTATGTCGCTAACACAGACGTTGCCTCGCGTTATATGTTCAGCATCACTATTTCAGTGCCAAATACTATTTGCTTAAAGCTGTCGCTGATTTCCCCGGTAGCTTCTTTGTTGCAAACCCCTGCATGAGTGTGAATGAATGGGACAGAGCTCAGGTCTGAATACGATTTGGCAGTCGCCGTCGGCCCCCTCCGCCTCGCGATCTGTCTCGGAACAATGAGCTTTGCAGCACGAGGAGGGCCGAGAGGGGCTTTAGGTGTGGGAGTGGAAGTGAGGGGGGTCCTCCGGGTCCTAGATTCGCAGCGGTTCTTAGCTTGACCCAGCCAAAAAAATTAAAACTGCAACGTGCCGCGCATACAAACCCCTTATAACAACAATCAACTCTCCCCATCACCTGTCCTCATTCTTTGCTCTGAATGTGACTGTTCACTCTTTGGGCACGTGAGATAAGATAACGCCGAATTCAATTTATATATTTATGCTCGTGAATATTATCAATGCGAGCGCTGCGTTTTAAAAGGCAATGCTGACATCATAAATGATCGATTTTGCATTATTCATGTTGTAATTTGCATATCGCAAGGCTTTGCTTCTGTTAACTGCCGGTGAAACTGATGGTGTTGGCCTTGAGATGAGCATCTATTCAATGTGCTATGTGTCGGTGACCAGGCAGTTCGTTGTTATACAAAATGTAGAAAATAATGCATATAAAATGTAGCCACTTTTCCGCACAGTATGGTTAAATATGCTTTTAAAATCGTCTTAACAGTTAGCATAACATCGCTGCGCGTGGTTTGCTACAGTGGCTATGTATTTATTAATTCATTCATTCATTCATTCATTCAATCAATCAATCATTTAGGACTACAGAAAACAGTTTACTAGCCTACATTGTCATTAACCTTTAATGGCTGGACATATACTGAAGCCATGGAGGTTAATGGGAACTTCGTTTAGGTATGCTGGCTCACCAGTGCTCGACACAGAACGTAAACATTAGGTTGCAAGTTACAGATTAAATATATGGACCACTACGTCAGCAAGAAAGCACATCACTTATAAACACATTTTAACATGGATTCAACTGGCCGAATGGACACGCATTTAATAAACATAAAGTAGCCTAGTAGTATAAAGTAGCAAACCCATATTGGGCTATCATGCGAACACAGAGAGAATAGTATATATTCAACCCGTTCCATCTCTTTGTTGTTCCTCGTTTACATCATTTAAGATTTTAAATTCACGAACTGTCCCAGCGCGCGCATCCCATCCATAGCTCACGCGCCTGTGAAACAGCTGTCACGCTCCCCAGATGTCCCCAGGGCGTTCCATGTCAGATCAGTACTCCCCAGCAGCATCGATCTGGGTAGGAAGGAGGAGTAGGCTAGTACAGAGCTGGGGTTGACCCGATGGGGGTGAGTAAGTGCAAAAGCCAAGAAAAAGCAATTAACCGCTGCTTTGTAACCATTAAAAATTAGTCACGTAAAAAAATCGAGAAAACATCAAAAGA
The DNA here is from genome assembly GCF_018555375.3 of Anguilla rostrata. Taxonomy (NCBI): domain Eukaryota; kingdom Metazoa; phylum Chordata; class Actinopteri; order Anguilliformes; family Anguillidae; genus Anguilla; species Anguilla rostrata. The sequence goes on along the minus strand of NC_057935.1, from coordinate 7,880,050 downwards.
CAAGCGCAACTTGCATTCGGTAATTCGGCCGTTCAATCAGCTTTATTGGCTAACTAGATGAAATGTGAGCCTGCCAAAAAAAAAATCCCAATTTGACAAATGAAAGTTGTGTAATTCCGGATTTTGCAGTTAGAATAATACACTTAAAAATGTAAAGATTAATATCAAATAATGTGTACTGTATCGCAGATCTGTTAGAAGCAGTCATGCAACAAAACAAAAAAAACAATCAGTCACAGAGAGTAGAAAAAAATGAATTTGGTTTTAATTAAACCACGAAACTAAATTTACATATCTGGTTACTACCAGGAACAACAAATAGTAGCGAATCACAGCACAACTCACAATAATCAAGCCAATCATGGTTGCGATTAAGTCCTGCAGACAACCAATCAGCATGGGCAATTGTCCGTCTCTTTTTCGCGCCTTGATATTTAACATTTGCCCTCTTCTGACAGCAACGAAGTTGACTTGGATCATATTAAACTTGAATATATAAAATATAAAAAAGGCGAGCAATATATCGAGAAAAGAGACAGTTTATCAGGAAGATTTGTAAACAAGCACATAGCAAACTTTAGTGTAAAGAAGGAAGGATTTAGGTATCGACGTAAACGTAATTGGTAATTTACCAGGGGGCTAGTCCGTAGTTTTGACACTTAATTTCTGAGGAAAGGTAACGTGGCTAGCTAAATTGTGTTACCGATGGCAGCTTTAATGTCATTTGCCAATGCTTAATATTATCTGTTTAGTTGGATTAGTAATTTTATGTAAGACTTGGATTAAGTTTTTAATGTTTGTTTCTAACAGGTTGGCTTATGTTTTGTGAAATGTAAATTTGCTTGCTTATTAGCTAACGTTGGCTTGTGAGAAAAACAACGTTGCATGGTTGTTAACTAACGCTACCATTTAAGTGTACCTTAGCTAAATTAGCTTGTACTTAGCTACTGGTACTCACTACTTTTTACTACTTTTGACTGGCTGTTATTTTAAGTCAGTTATGGAATGTCAAACAGATCACGGTGAACACGATGATAAGGACTGGCGTGCATTTTCAGTGTGAATAACTGTTAAAAGTCGGTACAGCAAGGGACATCCAGCACTGTTCATGCAATTAATCTGTCTTCATTTACCTTAGAGACAGTCTGAGTTTTCAAAAACAAATGGACCAATCAGAGGAGACAGACCATGACAGGTAAGTCAAGGAAGCATTATTTGTTCTGTGTGTGGAGTATTGGCTGTTTTCCAACCAGTGGCTCTTAATATCGATTCATGATTGGCCAATTAATACATGTTTTCTTTTTCTCCTCTACTTCTTCCTCTCTCCCTTTCTGTTGATTCTTTTGGCAGTTTGGACGAGTTTGGCGCTTCTGACTCGGGCAGCGACTTTGAAGCCCAGCTGAACTCCGGCAAGAGGAGACCGCGGAGGGCGGCCGCGGGAACTCCGGTGGGTCGCCGTTGCCCTCGGCATGCGCTGGGACGCCGTACTTGCCCGCTGATTCGCCGACCGGCCCTGCTTTCTCTTTCAGCTTCGCAAGCGGCCGCAGCGCGCGGCTGCAGCGGCAGCGCCGCCCGCGTCCGTCCGCGCGCGGGCTTCTCCCGAAGCGGCGTCCCCGGAGGCCCGCTCCCCCCGGAGGCCCCAGAGGGCGCCGCGCGAGGCCACCCCGAGCCGGACGCCGGGCAGGAGCCTGGCCACCGCGGGGCACCTGTACGAGGCTGTGATGGGCGGCAAGAGCGCGACCGTGGTGAGCGAGGGAGGGGAAGAGGGCGGGGCTCGAGGGAGGCAGGGAGCGATGGAGAGGATCAATAGAGAGAGGCAGGAAATGAGAGAATGAAGAGATCAAAGGAGAGGAGGGCGATAAGACGAGTGTTGGCCCATGTTCGAATCCGAGCCCTTCCATGCTGTTGAGTATGCTTTATGAGCACAGTGGATGAGAAAGTTAAGTAGGCAAAATTTCCTCTAAATGCAGTGCACTCAAAATCCCGGGATGATATACTTATTTCCGGGTTTTCGCTGACTAACATTGGGGAGTGTATTCTTCAGGACGTATACGATCGTTTTGTCCGGTAATCGTCTCCTGCCATAACGAAAGGATAACCTTCAGCACTGGCTTCCGATTGGCTGTTGACCCCCTATTTTCCATCCCAGGCCGTGGTCGACGAGTGGCTGGACAGCTACAAGCAGGAAAAGGAGGCGGGGCTTCTGGAGCTCATCAACTTCATCGTGCAGTGCTGCGGCTGTAAAGGTCAGGGGTCATCTAACGCGGGGGGGTGGGAGGGAGGATTGTGTATTGGAGGTTAAGGGCACAGGTCACGCATTAGTCTTCCTGGGCTGATCGCACGCTGCTATCAACGCTGGAACAGTCCCCAGTATCGATCGACCCCTAGGAATGCAAGGAAACCAAGGCCAGCTGCAGCACCTCTGTTACTGCTGGGGGCATGACAGGAAGTAGCATGCAGTTCTTGACCGGGAGAACCTTTGGGTTCACACCTGCCACAGGTGCACTACCGCCAGAGGACTCAGGTAAACTGTTGGCGTGTGACAATTTGACATGGGCGGCAGTTCAGTATAATGGGTAAGGTGCTGGTCTTGTAACCTAAAGGTTGCATGTTCGATTCCTGGGTAGGACACTGCTGTCGTACCCTCGAGCAAGGTACTTAACCTGCATTGCTTCAGTATATATCCAGCTGTATAAATGGATGCAATGTAAATGCTATGTAAAAGTTGCGTAAGTCGCTCTGGATAAGAGCGTCTGCTAAATGCCTGTAATGTAATGTAACAAACAACATAACACAGCAGCAGTTGACAGTGTTATGCTTGTAATTTTCTGCCCCCTATGGGTTGTTGCAAGCACTACGCTCAAAGTCAAAAACTATTATAATACAGTTTTACTGTAGTGTTACTGATTATACTATTTTCTAAAAATATGTTATTATAATGAACAGATCATGCAATTATTGTTGACAAAAAGGTGTGTAAGTCGCTCTGGATAAGGGCTTCTGCTAAATGCCTGTAATGTAATTCCAGAAACAGGCGACACAGTACCAGATTAGGCCAAACTAGTGCTAGGGGGGCGGTGTTAAGGGTCAAGCCATAACAGTGTGTCTTGTGTTTTTGTGTCTGTGCATTTTGGGGACCTTGTGTGCTTTTAATGTTTCACTCTGTGAGGTGTGTGTGTGTGTGGCTGTCTTTAGGGGTGGTGAGCAGGGAGATGTTCGATACAATGCAGAACGCTGAGATCATCAGTATATTGACCAAAGAGTTCAATGAGGTGAGGGTGTAAGTGTGTGCGCGGGGAGTGGTGTGAGGCCTGTGTGTGTCTGTGCGGCAGCGTATATGCATGTTGCATTGGACTGTATGTGTGGGGTGTCCTGTACACAGGTGGGACGCACAGAGTGCTGAAAATATTCTGGACAAACACTATATAGAGGTCCCAGATAAAGCAAGACTTCAAGTCCGCCGTGTCTCACTCTCCTGTCTTCGCTTCCCCCCCCGCCCCCCCGCAGGACTGTGAAGTACCCGCTGCCGTCTCTCACTCTCCTCTCTTCGCTCCGCCCCCCGCCCCCGCAGGACTCTGTGAAGTACCCGCTGCCGTCTCTCACTCTCCTCTCTTGCTCCGCCCCCGCCCCGCAGGACTCTGTGAAGTACCCGCTGCCGTCCTCACTCCCCTCTTCGCGTCCTGCTCCCGCCCCCGCAGGACTCTGTGAAGTACCGCTGCCGCTCTCACTCTCCTCTCTTGCTCCGCCCCCCCGCCCCCCGCAGGACTCTGTGAAGTACCCGCTGCCGTCTCTCACTCTCCTCTCTTCACCCCCCCCCCAGGACTCTGTGAAGTACCCGCTGTCGTCTCCGGGGCCGCAGTGGCGGCGTTTCCGCGCCGGCCTGTGCGAGTTTGTGCGCGTGCTGGTGCGCCGCTGCCAGAACAGCCTGCTGTACGACGAGTACCTGTTCTCCGCCCTGCTGGCGCTGCTCACCGGCCTCACCGACTCCCAGGTCCGCGCTTTCCGCCACACCAGCACCTTCATCGGTGAGGCCCGGGGGCGGGGAGAAGGGGGGGGGGGGGGTCTGCTGGGCGTGTGAGTCCACATGTTTTATTATCCGTTTGCTTCAGTTCAGTCACGGCTGGTCTTAACAAGCCTTTCTCAAAACACACGCGCGCACGCTCGCACGCCCTGATCTCCTCTGGGGTTTAATGTCTCCACGCATCGGGTCAGGTTGCAGCCCCTGTGAACTGGGCTGTGCAGACGGCGAGGGATATAATCCTCACCGCCAGAAACCGCTGCTAATATTCGCACTAGCCGTGGAGCCACGTGTGTGTGTGTGTCTCTCAGTGCTGAAGCTAATGCATGTGTGTGTTCAGTGCTGAAGCTAATGCATGTGTGTTCCCGGTTCTGAAGCTGATGGGTGCATGTTTTTTGGGGGCTAAAGTTAGTGCATGTGCGTTCCCATTTTGAAGCTGATAGGTGTGTGTTTCTCAGTGCTGAAGCTGATGGGTGTGTTTTTCAGTTCTTAATCTGATGGGCGTGTGTTTCTGAGTGTCAAAGCTGATGTGTTTTTTGAGGTTTTTGAAGCTGACGTGATTCCCAGTGCTGAAGCTGATGCGGTTGCTGACGCGAGCGCGCGATTCTGTCTGTCAGCGATGAAGCTGATGACGGCCGTGGTGGAGGTGGCGGTGGTGGTGTTCACTCGGGCGGAGACGACGCAGCGGCGTTACGAGGTGGAGCGGGGCAAAGGGGTGGAGCGCCGGGCGCAGGAGCGGCTGGAGGAGCTACAGGCCGCGCACAGAGAGGTGGACCCCCCCCCCCCCCCCCCGCACAGCTTCTGTACACCTAGCACAGAGGGCAGGCTCACTGAGTAGTCATGAACACTCAAAAAGCTACGTAGCACACCAACACTCTGTGGCTACAGATACACTACATACATTCCACCTACACCGAGGTTATGCGCCAAATACTGACGTACGGACTTTACAGTGACGTGACTCGCTGTTGAGCACTCGCACGGTATCGGAGACAACACGCAGACGCCGCTGCTTAAACCACGCACGCGCACACTCGTATGAACTCAGGAACCCGGCATGGAAACTGCAGAATGCACAGTCTCGGCCTTCTCTCCTTGTCAGAGGTGGATTCGTCCACGTTCAGAAAGTTGAGGTCCTCCCCGGTATGTCGTTCCAATCCACCCGGGTTTGCTAATTAGCGCAGTCCTTAAGAGCCAGGAGGTGTAGAGCCAGCTAGTGAAGCCAGCTGGGCGTGTCCGCGGGTGGCTGAAACGCACGGCAGGGCCTTTACTCTCTGACCCCCCCGCCTGCTCCTGGGGTCCGCGCGCTCGCCCACAGCTGCAGGAGCACCAGGAGGAGCTGCGCAGCCTGATGAACGGCGTCTTCAAGGGCGTGTTCGTCCACCGCTACCGCGACCGCGTGCCCGAGATCCGGGCCGCCTGCGTGGAGGAGATGGGGGTGTGGCTGAGGGAGAACCCCGGCTCCTTCCTGAACGACGGCTACCTCAAGTACCTGGGCTGGACCCTCCACGACAAGGTTCCCCCCCCAAAAACACGCGCTGCTTTTACCCTCTCTTTTTGCACCTCATGCGATCCCGTATCTGTAACCCTGTGTGTGCTCTCCCCAGTCTGAGTGGGGTGAATGCACAGGGAGGGCGGGCTGTCTGCTCTGCTCTCGATTCTAAACCACAGAATAAAACACCAAAAATAAATATGGTGCGTTGATTGTGTGTGTGTGAGTGCAGGTGGGCTATGCTTGTGTACTGGTTCTCTGTAGATTTGTGTGACCTTGCGTGGTATCTGTGTGTGTACGTGTAGGCGTGCTATGCTCTTGTACTGGGTCTGTAGGTCTGTGACCTTTTGTGCTGTCTGTGTGTGTACGTGTAGGTGGGCTATGCTCTTGTACTGGTTCTCTGTAGGTCTGTGTGACCTTGCACAGACAGCACCTTTGTGTGTACGTGTAGGTGGGCATGGTCCGTCTGCAGTGTGTGCTTGCGCTGCAGGGCCTGTACCAGGAGCAGGACTTCATTGGCCGCCTGGAGCTCTTCACCAATAGGTTCAAGGTGTGTCCCCCAAAACCTCCCTCTACACCCTCCTACCTGTGCGCGTGAGCATGCCCATGTGTGTTAATGACAGGGTGAGTTTGTGTGTGAGTAGTGTCATGTGTTCATGTTACTCATAGTAAGTACATGACTGTGTTTCTATATGGCTAGGTCTGATCTGTGTGTGCGTGTGTGTGTGGGTGTTTGCGTGTGTGTGGGTCTGGGGGTATGTGCGTGTGTGGGTGTTTGTGTGTGTGTGTGTGTGTGTGTGCATAGGAGCGGATGCTGTGCATGGTTCTGGACAAAGACAGTGACGTCGCAATGGAGGCTATCCGGCTCCTGCTTCTGATCCAGCAGTAAGTGTGTGTAGTCACACAGAAGTACAGAAGTGTGTGTAGTCACACAAGCACAGCAGTAAGTGTATGTAGTCACACACAAGCACAGCAGTAAGTAGAGAAACATGACCGCAAGACACACATACTCCCTATGCAGGTATACGCAGTGTGTTTAATACGCCTGTTTAGATGGCGAATGGTTGTGTTCCTGCGGTATAACTTTGGGAATGAAAGCAGTGGCTTCTCTGAGAACAGTTATGCTGATGTTGAATGAACTGTGTGCGTGTGTGTGTGTGTGTGTGTGTGTGCGCCTGTGTGGGCATATGTATATGTGCGTTTGTGTGTGTGTGTGTGTGTGTGTGTGTGTGTGTGTGTGTGCCTGTGTGGGCATATGTATATGTGCGTTTGTGTGCGTGTGCGTGTGTGTGTGTGCGCGCGTGTGCGTGCGGTAGGAAGACCGAGGAGGGTTTGTCTGAGGAGGACTGCTCGCGCGTGTACCCGCTGGTCTACGCCTCACACAGGGGACTGGCCTCTGCTGCCGGGGCCTTCCTCTGCCACAAGTGAGTGTCCCTCCGCAAGCCGCCCGCGCGGGCTCTTCCTACAGTACAGCCGTCGCGCCCCTGCTCCTATCCCGAGCAGCTCACAGTGGAACAGGGCTTAAGTCACGTGAGCAGCTGTGCCGGCCCGGGCGAACGGCACTCCCACACCAGAGGGTGTATATGCAACGTCGCGGAAGCGCTAAGTTAGCTGTGACCTAAACCAGAACCAAAAAATAGTTCTGTTGTATGTCCTCTGAGTCTTCTGTTTGGTGTCTGTGGGATTTCAATGAAGTCGGTCTGTAAGCAAGTGTGTAATGTAGAGCGTGTTGTCAGATGTTCATGCCCGTGCATGCATGCATGCATGCGTGTTTGCATGCGTGTGTGCATTTCCATCTGCATGCCTTTTTTGCGCTGTGTGTCCGTGCTCACTTACGGGGCCAGTTGCGTGTCACAGGTTGTGCAAGGAGAGCCAGGACGGGGAGGTAGAGAACTACAGAGCCACCTTCGTCAGCCTGCTCGTCTCCTTCTACATACAGAGCAAGGTGACTGGCTGTCCATCCGTCCACTGTAGAGCAAGGGGCCGGCCGTAATTTACACTGCCCGTCGGCCTGTCTGTCTGTCTGTCTGTCTGTCTACACAGAGAACAGAGGAGGGGGGGGGTGGGGGGGAGGTTCAGACTAGTTCATTGTTTGTCTCTTTCTCTCACTCCCTCTCTCCTCCTTTCCGTGGGCCCTGTTAATTGGCTCATGGGTCACCAATGATGAAACAACTTTGCATGGTAAAGTAATAACGATAGCTATGATAAAAGTGATAATAGCTGTGGTGCTTTTATGCCCTTTGTTCAATGTCATTGCATCTTTCCGGTTTGTTCTGACCCATGTGGCTTGTTCAGGGGTTTGGAACCCATGTTAACTCTTCTTCCTCTTCTTCCTCCTTCTCTCCCCTCCCACCCCTGCCCTGTTCTCCGTCACACTCTCCCTAACCCTCCCTCCAAACGTTCTCTTTTTTTCTCTCTCTATATCCATCTCTCTCTTTCACGCTCTTTTGTGCTCTCTCATTCCGTCCCTCCCCCCCCCCCCCCCAGTTCCATGAACATGGGGCGTACCTGGTGGACAGCCTGTGGGGGAGCGCAGGGGCGGAGCTTAGGGACTGGGAGACGATGACAGCGTTACTGCTACAGGAGAAGGGGCAGGACCAGAGTAAGGGGGGGGGGGGTCTCTCACTTTCCAAATGTATGTGGCTCATTGTCCAGGGGTCTGTATGGACCCACCTTACTTCAGCCTCTGTTTGTGGGGTTTGTGTGTGCGTTTATCGCCTGCCTTTTCTCCTGGTACTCGGGTTTCCTCCCACAGCGCAAACATAAAGCCCGGGGTCTACAGATGAAACTCTCTCTCTCTCTCTCTCTCTCCATCGCTCTTTGTTTCTCTCTCTGCCTGTCTCTCTGTGTCTCTTTCCCTCTCTCTGTCTCTATCTCTCCGTCATTCTCACTCACTCTCTCTCTCTCTGCCTCGGCCTCTGCCTGTCTCTGTCTCTCTCTCAGCTCTGAAGGATGAGGAGGAGGGGGCTCTTATTGAGCTGATGATGTGCGCAGTCAGACAGGCAGCTGAGACCCGCCCCCCTGTGGGGAGGGCCCCCCCCAGCAAGAAGGTGAGCCAGGAATGAAAAGGGGGCTCATTCCAATCGCTAATTTTCTCGCGTCCTTTCCTCACTCCTCAGCTCCACCCAACGGAGAACGCAAGGAAAGGATGTGAGGGGAGGGAGGGGCGTGTCCCACAGGTGAGGGGGGTAGAGGGAGAGGGGCGTGTCCCACAGGTGAGAGGGGTAGAGGGAGAGGGGTGTGTCCCACAGGTGAGAGGGGTAGAGGGAGAGGGGTGTGTCCCACAGGTTAGAGAGGTGGACAGAAGAGGTGGGACAGGACGGTGTGCGGTGCAGTGCATGGGGGGGCAGTGGTTTTTAAATCAAGCACAGGAAGTGTCCCGTCAGTGCTCTTGCTGTGAAGATGCCGTTTGGCGTGTGTGCACGTCTTCCAGATGCTGAGTGTGAAGGATAAGAAAGCCCAGGAGCAGGACAGGAGACGCCTCACCTCCCACTTCATCCTGGTGCTGCCACAGCTCTTAGCCAAGGTGTGGATCTCATACACACACGCACTTATGCACTCTCACACACACACGCTCATACACTTTCATACACACACACTCACGCATACACTCACACTTATACACTCTCACACACACACTCACACACACACACACACTCATACACTCACACTCATACACACACTCATACACACACACACTCACACACACACTCATACACACACACTCTCACACACACTCACACTCACACTCATACACACAAACACTCGCAGTCTGGGTCCAGCCATTTAAATACGATACATTTTGACAGGGTGTGGTGTACTGGGGTATGCAGTGATGTATAACAATATTGGGATATGATGAGTTAATTTATTAAATATACGTAGGAGAACTGTAAAATTTCCCGTTTCTGCCTGAGATATGTTTGGGTGCGCGTGGGTATATATGGCCCTGTGTGGTAATGTGCAGTACTCAGCGGACGTGGAGAAAGTGAGCTGTCTGCTGAAGGCCCCGCTGTACTTTGACCTGGAGACCTACAGCAGCACAGGCCGTCTGGAGAAGGTCAGAGCGCAACAGCTATAACCACTGATCTTGAAACTGTGACTTCTGTTCCTGTGTGTACAGCATGTATCTGCTGCTGTGTCTACTCTGCATCGCATGGTGAATAGACAGGAACAATTCGCAAAATATTTGGCTTTTACTGCCTTTCATTAATCCCAGACCTGAAAAAAAACAACAACAAAAAACCATAGAACCCTTCTTTGATCAATGCAAGCGGAAACCAGAATCTGTCTGTGAGTCTGGGCGGTGCTGTCTGTGGTGCTGCAGCTCTCCCAGGTCGCTGGAACACCTGGGGGTGCTGAACGGACAGCGCACCTTTACATTACATTATATTACAGGCATTTAGCAGACGCTCTTACCAAACGTAGTGACTTACAAACAACTTTTAAAATAGCTGTATCCTTTTTTTTTTTTCTTTTTTTCTGTGTGTCCATTTATACCAGCTGTAAGTACATACTTAAGCAATGGCTGTTACGTATCTGTTCGGGTCCTGTCTTGCTGCATCGCTCTCTGTCCGACGCACTCGTCTCTCCCAAGCCCTCGCTTCCGCCGGGTCTTTACGCCTCCCTCCTCCTCCCCTCCCCTCCCGGGCAGTACCTGGACCTGCTGCTCTCCCAGGTGTGCGGCATCGTGGAGAAGCACACGGAGGACGGCGTGCTGGAGGCGTGCGCCCGCGTGGCCGGCGCTCTCTGCTCCGACCGCTACACCTTCTCCGCCCGCGCCAGCCTGGCCGTCGGGCGGCTGCTGGACGCCCAGGCGGACAGATTCACTTCCCAGCTGACCGATCTGCTGCAGGTGAGATAGCCATCTGAGGCCTGTGGGTAAGAGACTGATCTGAGACCTGTGTGTTAGAGACTGATCTGAGGCCTATGTGTGTTAGAGACTGATCTGAGGCCTGTGTGTGTTAGAGACTGATCTGAGACCTGTGGGTAAGAGACTGATCTGAGGCCTGTGTGTGTTAGAGACTGATCTGAGACCTGTGTGTTAGAGGCTGATCTGAGGCCTGTGTGTGTTAGAGACTGATCTGAGGCCTGTGTGTGTTAGAGACTGATTTGAGACCTGTGTGTGTTAGAGACTGATCTGAGGCATGTGTGTGTTAGAGACTGATCTGAGACCTGTGTGTGTTAGAGACTGATCTGAGACCTGTGTGTGTTAGAGACTGATCTGAGACCTGTGTGTGTTAGAGACTGATCTGAGACCTGCTGTGGGTAAGAAACGGATCTGAGACCTGTGTGTGTTAGAGACTGATCTGAGGCCTGTGTGTGTTAGAGACTGATCTGAGACCTGTGGGTAAGAGGCTGATCTGTGGCCTGTGTGTGTTAGAGGCTGATCTGAGACCTGTGTGTGTTAGAGACTGATCTGAGACCTGCTGTGTGTTAGAGGCTGATCTGAGACCTGTGTGTGTTAGAGACTGATCTGAGACCTGCTGTGGGTAAGAAACGGATCTGAGACCTGTATGTGTTAGAGACTGATCTGAGACCTGTGTGTGTTAGCGACTGATCTGGGACCTGCTGTGGGTAAGAAACGGATCTGAGACCTGTGGGTATGAGACCGATCTGAGACTGATCCCTTCTCTTTCTGCAGGGCAGTGCAGATGATGAGGAGCTCTACAGTGCAGCCAGCACTCTGAAGAGGATCTCTGCCTTCAGCAGGTCTCAGAGGAGTGTGTGTTTGTTTCTGCGTGAGAGAGAGAGAGACAGAGACAGAGCAGCACAGAGAGAGAGAGAGACCGAGGGAGAGACTTGATAGGAAATTAAGAGAGAAGGGAAAGAGAAGGAGAGAGAGTTAATGAAAAGAGGCTGTTCTTCTGTACAACAGGTGGCCTGATGCCTTTGGCCTGTACTGTATAAACAGTGTTTGGGTTTTATACGTGCACACAGATAAACAGGTTACAGATAGGCATACAGATGGATAGATGGAAAAGCGGATAGATCGGCAGGTGGGTGAGTAGGTAAAAGTGATGGCTCTGGCCCATGTCTGTCTGTCTGTCTGTCTGTCTGTCGCAGTGCTAAGGACCTGACGAGCTGGCAGCTGTTTGACCCCTGCATTCAGATCCTCAGGTGTGGAGTGGAGTCAACAGACATCAGCAAAGAGGTCTCACACACACACACTCTGGCATACACACTCAATCCCTCTCACGTACACTCATTAACACTCACGGCCTACGTTGCGTTACAGTACGGGCAGGCGCTTTTCCGGAGCGACTTGCGCAGCTTTTGAATTTCTACATAGTGTCCATTTATGCCGGTCAATATATACTGAAGCAATTCAGGTTAAGGACCTTGGTCGAGGGTACAACAGCAGTGTCCTACCTGGGAATCAACCCTGTGACTTTTAGGTTACTAGCCCTAGCTCGGCTAACTTTTAGGTAGCAGTTCCCGAGCCAATACAACTCACTACTGCCACCCAGTGGCCACCGAGCATCAACCAGGTCGGCGCTACGCAGTGGCTGAGAGTGAGTTTGCACCGTTCACTGTAAAGGCACAACATGAACGTAGTCCATTAGTACTGTAACACACACACACACACTCACACAGGGAGTGCCATGGATGCTTAATTCAGTGTTCATTTGTGGCGATTGCCGTTACAGCTGATGGTTCCTGCACTTAAATGCGCCTCTTTTCACGTGCTGTGGGAGAAAGTGAGATTCAGCAACTCCACCCCTACCAAGGTACCGTTCACCACACACGCACGAACACACACACACACACGCGCCTGTACACGCACATGCACATACATTATAGATTATATTTTGATCGTCACTGTTGTTTGTGATGGAATTGAGACAGGTAGCTTTAAATCTCAAATCTTCCTCCTTTCTCTCTCTGCCCCCCCCCAGGCAGAGCTGAAGAGGCTGAAGCAGAAGGTTCAGTCCCTGTTTGCTTTGTGTCAGAGCTGTCTGTCTCTGACTGAAGCAGATATCAGGGACCAGGTCAGTGTCTGACCCCCAGCCCCACCCCCCACCCTTTTTTTGGTAACGCAGGGTCTGTTATTTGATCCTCTGTCCTGTCCCTCCCCCTCCAGGCCTTTATGTTGCTGTGTGACCTGCTGCTGGTGTTCAGTGTGGGGGTGCCACACCTCCCCGTGGACGTGTCCCTGCGTGCCGAAATGGCCTCCTTCCTGCTGGACTACATCTTCAGCGACCCCGAGGAGGACCCCAGCAGTAACGCTCACACAGGCGCTTATACACACACACACACACACACACGCGAGCGCACTTATACACACACACACACATGTGCTTATACACACACACACACGCACTTATACACACGCACACACACACACGCGCGCGCGCTTATACACGCGCACACACGTGCTTATACACACACACACACACTTATACACACACACACACGTGCTTATACGCACACACGCACTTACACACACACGCTTATATACACACACACGCTTATACACACACACGCACTTACACACACACGCTTATATACACACACACGCTTATACACACACAAGAATACAACATTTCTCTGCCGTAACGCTGATTAAAGTATCAGCGCGAGTCAGTTCCATTTCTCACATCTCTGTCAGATGAGGACGAGGAGCTGGAGATGGCGAAGATCGCAGCTCTTCAGCGCCGTCGGAACCAGCTGGCCGGATACTGCAAGCTGGTGATCTACGGCGTCCTGGAGCTTGCCTCCGCGTCCGACATCTTTAAATACTACAGCAAGGTGAGGGAGGGAGGAGTCTGCGAGGAGGTGGGCGGGACAGAGCAGGGTGGGAGGAGCCATGTAACTGCCATCCTCCGTTCCCCCAGTTCTACCGGGACTACGGTGACATCATCAAGGAGACTCTCAGCAAAGCCAAGATCATCAGCCAAGTGGAGAGCGCCAAGACCGTGTGTCTCTGCCTTCAGCAGGTGTGTGGGAGTCTATACGTGAGTGTGAGTGTGAGTCTGAGTGTGCGTGTGAGGGTGTGCGTGTCTGTGTGTATATGTGTCTGCATGTGTGCATAAGTGTGTGTGTGTGCGTGCGTGTGTGTGTGTGCGCGCTGTGACTCTGCCTCCTCTCCCCAGCTGTTCTCGGAGTGCCCTCGCTCTGACGGGGAGGTGCAGGGGAGCGCGCAGGAGTTCAGGGAGATCAGGGAGCTGGCCCGGCGCCTGGCTATGACCTTCGGCGTCGACCTGCACCGAGTCCGCAAGCCGCTGGTGTCCCTGCACGAGTCAGCGCTCCCGCCCGTCTGTCTGTCTGTCCCTCTGTCTGTTCATCTTCCCGCCCGCCCGTCCGTCTGTCTGTCCCTCTGTCTGTTCATCTTCCTGTCCGTCCCTCCGTCTGTATGTCCTCCTGTCTGTTTGTCTGTCTGTCTGTGTGTGTGCCTGTCTGTCTGTGTCTCATTTCTGAACAAAACACTGTTTAAAACAAGCCCAGATGCAGCACTCACAAATATGAAGAGGCTATGCAAGATCTGTGGCCCATCCGTACACACGGTGTGGAGAACGCCACTCACCGGAAATGAATTCGCTCAGGTTTCTGACAAGACAGCTGTTATATTCATGTGAGCGTGGTGGAGAGCAGGGGCAAGCCTGTTCCTGGAGATTTTCGCCCGTCCTGTAGGTTTTCATTTCAACTCTTAACAAAGCACACCTCATCCAACAGCAAGAGATCTCTTGGAGCTACTAACTAGTGGAATCAGGTGTGCCAAATTAGGGTTGGATTGAAAACCTACAGGACGGTAGATCTCCTGAAACAGGGTTTGGCAGCCCTGGTGTAGAGTGTGCATGAGGGTGAAAAGGTCATGATCCCAGCGCAATGAATCATGGGAGCAGTGAGGATAATAGTAATTAAATGGAAGCCTGATGCTGTGCTGTGGTTGGGTGCTGCCCGCCTCTCTCTCTCTCTCTGCTCAGGGAGGGAATGAGCTTTGCCTTTCAGGGCTCAGGCGAGGGGGGCAAGCCTCCCCCAAACCTGCTGTTCCTGGAGGTCCTGAGCGAGTTCAGCTACAAACTGCTACGACAGGACCGAGCCAATCTGTGAGTCTCACACACACTCACCCTCTGAGATACACACTCTAACACTCTCACCCTCTGAGATACACACTCTAACACTCTCACTCTGAGATACACTAACACACACACACGTCTTCTCAGATACACACACAGTCTCACACACTCTCCAACACTCTCACCCTCTGACATACACTAACGCACACATCTTCTCAGATACACACACAGTCTCACGCACTCTCTAACACTCTCACCCTCTGAAATACACACATTCTAACACACACACACACACACACTCTCTGAAGCACGCTGCAGCACTAACCCTCACACCCTCCTCTCGCTGTGTGTTTCCCTGGCCCTCAGGCTGGCCTCGCTGAAGCGCCTGTGCCCCACACCCCTCCCGGCCTGGCCGTCCCTCATCATGTACCAGCGCTCCCTGCGGGGCGGGGCCAGGGTCAGAGAAGGGGAGGAGTCTGAAGGCACAGCCACGCCCCTCAAGCGCAGGAGGACTGAGGGTGAGCGACAGCGGCGGCAGCGGTCCAGTTTTAAAAAACGCACAGTCAGTGGACAGCGCTTTTAAACGAGCGCTCTCTCCTAACCCCCCCTCCCTACATAGCCTCTAGCCCGCCGGAGGGGGAGTCGCTGGACAGGAGTGGTTTCCCTGTTAACCTGCCCACCCCAGCCCTGACCTCCACCATGCTGAGGCAGCCCTCCAAGCCGCAGCCTGGGCCAGAGGCTCCGCTGTCTGGTAGAGAGGGCTCCTCAGAACCAGTGTCTGAGGACGAGTTCACCGAGAGGTACCGCCAGGGCACACGCCTCACACACAGCATGCTCTCGCACGTATACACTCACACACACACGCACGTATACACTCACACACACGCCTCACACACAGCATGCTCTCGCACATATACACTCACACACACGCGCACACACACACACAACATGCTGCGTCACACACGCACATATACACTCACACACACACGCACACACACAGCATGCTCTCGCACGTATACACTCACACACGCGCACACACACAGCATGCTCTCGCACGTATACACTCACACACACACGCGCACACACACACAACATGCTGCGTCACACACGCACATATACACTCACACACACACACAGCATGCTATGTCACACACGCACGTATACGCTCAGGCACACACACACACACTCACACACACGCCTCACACACAGCATGCTCTCGCACGTATACACTCACACACACGCCTCACACACAGCATGCTGTGTCACACACGCACGTATACACTCACACACACGCGCCTCACACACAACATGCTCTCGCACGTATACACTCACACACACGCGCCTCACACACAACATGCTCTCGCACGTATACACTCACACACACACACACACACACACAACATGCTCTCGCACGTATACACTCACACACACACACACACACACAACATGCTCTCGCACGTATACACTCACACACACACACACACACACACACACACACGTGCTCCACCGCATATACGCAAACTCAGAAAGCCTCTCTGCTCTGCGTATGCACACGCTAAATTCGAAAATGACACTTCTCAAAGAAACGGGCACCCTCTAGTCACTGACTGGTGCTCTGTCACCCCTCAAGTCCCCTGATTCGTCGGAGAGGGCGTCAGTCATCTTTGGCCCGGGCCCCCAGCCCCACCTCTACACACAGTGACCTGGACTCCCACCTCAACCTGTGAGTGCTCTGTGTGATTGTGCATGCACGTACGTCCGTGGGTGGGACGGGAAAATCCTTCTGAGTAAACCACACATTTGAATTGCGTTGTTTTTTCAGTCATTGGGCTGTTTTAACCAATCAATAACCATCAGCAACTCATTAATAATACAATATCTCAACCAATAAGTACGAGCTGTGCGTTTTTTTTTTGAGCGAATGAGTAGAGTGACAATGCATGTCCATCTCACAGACTGTCCCTAATTGAAGAGGATGAGGAGGAAGAGGAAGAGCCAGAGATTGAAGACTTTCCAAGTGATGAATCCGACCAGGAGACGCGCGTGACTCTGGTGAGACTTCTCCGTCCCTCACGCATGCCCTCCATCTGTTCTTTTTTTTATTTTTTATTCTTCCCTCCCTCCACTCATCTTCGGTGTGCCCTGTCTTTTTTCCGTCCCCTACACCCCCCTTCCCCCTCCCCAGCCTTCCACCCGTCGGTCCAGCAGCTACCTGGAGAGCCTGTTTGAATGAGAGGTTTCAGGAGGGACGGGCAGCTGTCCATCTGCCCACGCTGTTCGCAGTGGTCCACTGCTCCAGATCAGCCAGCCACGTTCTTAAGCCCTGTGTTTTTGAGTTCTAACTTGACTTATTATTGACGTGTAAATACAAGAATATTTCTTTAAAGAATGTTTTGACGGTTATCATCAACAGAGCAACGTTCATGCTACTTAACTTCTCTTGGACTTTTGTATGGTGTTACTTCTGAGCTACAACAATTTTTGGAATCACAGCAAAACCAGAGAATATCGCACAGCAAAGTTACTTGACTTGTCTTAGAATTGCACTTTCTTTAGAATTGAGACTTTATATGGTGTTCTGTTGAGGTCATTTCTGAACTGAGACGAAAGATTTTTGGTCTTTGTGGCAAACGTGGGAACAGTGGTCGAGGAAGTAGAGACGAGCAGACAGTGAAGTTCAGGTTTACGCACTTAAACCGAGTGTAGCGTACCGAAGCTGGGGCTAGCGCACAGTTAAACAGAGACTAGCCAAGCAAATGTGAGATTGGCACATACCAAAGCCGGGCCTAGCGCACAGTCAAGCTACGTTTAGCACATAATGGCACTCAGATTTGCAGAGCTTAGTTGCAATCACTGTGGGTGTGAGACTTAATTAATGTTTGTTCACCTCATCTGACCACTTCTGTCTTCATCCGTTCAATTATTCATGCATTTCAGTTGGCACTAAAGCTTTAAAATAAAAAGTATTTTCTGAAAGTGGACCAGTGTTATGCCTCTTTAATGGGAGTTGAGCCAAAACCAAGGCTCCTGCTTTCCAGTGGGGAAACGTATGTTGTACCAGTGAGCAAGGTACTTCCGTACTTTGCTACACTGAGCCAGTTAGAACAACTGGATACATAGGCCACTGTTATTATATACAGTGTCAATGAGCCCACAATTAAAACAATGCTGAAAAAATTAGCTCAGGGAGCAGAAATCCCAGAGTGCATTGCTCCATGTGGCCTCTTTATGAATGTTAATACCAAAAGATGTGCGTTTTGAAGCAGCGACCAAATGAGAGGTATCCTTAACTCTATTTGAGATCAGTTCTTCCACTGGAGGTTCCCTTCCAGGAAAGAAAAAAGGAGCGCTGCCAGAATGCCAGAAACGTAGGAAGTCCGTGATGCGTATAGTACAAATGTTAAAATTTACTTTATTAATACGGCATGCCCACGTGGCAGATTTTTTTTTTTTTTTTTTTAAGTAGGCCTACCTACTGCTTTCGACTTGCTTAGCCATCGTCAGGGTCACATTTTAACATAGGCCTACTAAAGAAGAGTGCCTTGATATTTTTCTTGTCAACCAAGTGAAAATCAGGGTTCAGATCTTATACAGAGTGTACAAGTGTAATTTGAGTATGAATTATTTATTTTGGATTTAAAAGTAAACGGAAGGTATAATGTTGGCTGTGAATTGCCACTTTTAATAACTCGAAGATGTTTATCAGTGCTGACATCAAGGGTATGGATTATGAGACTTAAGGTTCAAATCTGACCCTCAAACAATTTGACAGCAGAAAATAGTTATTATGATGATGTCCTCTTAGTTTGATTTTCAAGACGAAAGCGATCCAAAGCAAATGTTTCTGTCGGACACTTTAACGTGTTGATTCAGAAGAATAGTAACACCGCCCTTTCCGCGGCAGGGATGGTGTCAGACGTATGACTGACTGATAAGACCACGTGACTACCCCGATTTCGCGCCATTACTAGACCCCTCCTCACGGAGTAGAAGCTGTGGTTTTGATTGGTCGAAAAAGAAGCCGGACTCGCGCCAGTTTTCGCAGCGGGTTTTGGAACCACAGGGAAGAAGTAACGGAGTATTGCATGTGACAGAGTTATTGTCAATCTGTTTGAAATAAAGTGCTTCAGAAAAACATACAGCGTTTAATTCAACGCTCCCAGTACTTGTACAGTTTGTTGGATCTTCGTTTGGGGAAAGAAAACATGCCTCCTAAGGACTACTTGGCTGAAAAGGGTATGATGCGTTTCGTAGCTTTAGCCTTCTGTACAACTTTGGGCTTTTCCTTGCAGCAATAATGGTAAATAAATTTCAAACGAGTGATTTAATGCATATTAACAGTAATTCTAGTTGGTAGAAATTACAATGTCAGCTAATGTAGTTCGTTCCCTAGCGAACTCTAAATTTAAGTGCTGTTGTGCAAACTGGCCTTTGTTCTCGGGAAAGTGAACGTTGGTCCTTGCTAACTTTTGGTTAGCTGGCCGCAACTTTTTCAGCTTGGTACTGTTTGCTCGTACTGCTGTTATGACTTTACGACGACGAGGCAAGTATTTGTGACGAAGCATTTTCCCGCATAGATATGATTCAACGTTTTTAAAGTCAAATCATATTTAAAAGTAGTCCTGTCGGCAAGTATTAAGTGTGCCGCATAGCTAGCTAAGTTATATGTAACGTAATAGCTTCTGAGTCCTCAAATTTTTTTTAAACCTAAAAACCGTGCTAACCACCGGGGTATTTCACCTACTTCACCGGCATTCAGCACATGCAGATGGATTGCGTGTCTATGTGGCTTGCCACCGTGAGGTTGCTTTTAGTTTTAAGTATTCAGTTACCATATAGTGCAAATATGGCCTAGCTACATGACCCGGATGAAGCTCAGGAGACAAAGGATTACGCACGACAAGCACATGTCACGAGGGGGAGGGACGTACATAAACCACGAAAAGTTGTTTTTACCAAAAAATATTATTTTATGTTACTGGTGTTGGTTGCCAAACGTTTGCGGACTTGTGCAACTGGCGCTGTTGCCGGGGTGCTAGCTACTCACGATGTTCGCTGTAAAACTAGCTGCACGACTTGATTAATTACCTACACTTGCAGCCTGTGCGGTTTCTTTGCTCAGCCGAGCTTGCAGTATGATTACTGTGTTTTACTGAGGTTGTGTTCTATTCTGTGGCGGTAGTGGATTTTAACAATGTGTTGCCTTTGTGAAATTTGCCTTTGTTTTGGATGATGAATCTATAAACATTTAATTTAACCCCCACACAGTCACGAATGATTCGTTTTGTGTTGAGTTGGCAGGTGTGTTGTAAATTATGACCGTGCGAGTTTTTAAGTTAAGCTGACCGACCATAAAGAACCTTTTCCCATGTTCCAGAAATTAGTATGTGTGTGACCAGAATCAATATAGGCTGCTGGTCTGTATCGTATGTATATGCTTAAGCCCTTACGCATAGCAAACATAAATCAGTGCGTCTGGGAAGCGGGGGCGGCCTTATGTCCGGAGTGGCTGGCCTTCTTTCGAGTAGGTAGCGTCACATATATGGCCACATCCGCTCTGAGCTGAGGGCAGCTATTGCAAAATGGATATTAAAGTGTTATTTTCCACCATGTTCCGGGTTTTTTGGTGCATATTTAAGAACACGAAAGCCCTTATTTCAAACTTATCTGTTGTTGAGCAGGCGACGTTTGCCTTCGGCGCAAAAAAGGGTGGTTCTAAACCACAGGTCTATTTGGTGAGCGGAGGGATAGCGGAAGCCCCGCGGGGTGACGAGGCTAAGAAGCCATGTGCTTCTTTGTTTACAAAAACAGCGTTGACTTGAGAATTGGGTGAAGCAGGTGAGAAGATATCTTTTTTGGGGGGGATATGGGGGGGAATCTGAATTATCTTAATTTGGCACACGAGTAGCGCGGGTGTCGGCTCTTCTGCGTTTGGGATGTACCCGTTTTCCTTTCCTAAGAGGCAGTGCGCTAGCCGTTTACTTAACCTCGTAAAACAAGGCGAGAAACTAGGTTCTAATGCGAAAAGAGCCGATCCTGCTTTACACTAAACATGTATTTCATTGACCTCAAACAATCAGCCGGAAAAATCCAGAAGTTTAGTTTTAAATGTAGAGGTACTGGCTGAGGATGGGGACGCTAGAGCTAACTGCTTCAACACAGGCAAGCGAAATGGGTGCTTGCCCTAACAAAGGAACTCGTAAGGGATGCATTTTCGTCTTCATCCATCTACTTCCAGTAATTTCCTTCAGTCGAAGAACCTAAGATGGCCCACTCCTATTATTTCTAACCAACTTTGTTTCCCAAAGTTGGAAGATTAGCGTTTATCCAAAGTTCGGCTTTACCGAAACCGAAAGTCAAATTCACTAGTTACTCAAAATCTAACAGTGGCTTAACCTGACGCTGCACTACGTTTAGGTTTGTAGTAGGCACGTTTCACACGCGTTTGTGGTATGTTAATGACGTTTGAAGATAAATATATTTAGTGCGTTTTGTATTGAATAGTTTTACCTGGCAGTTTTAGTTTGTCTTTTTATCAAAATCTGTTTAAGAATGCCGCGCGCCGTATAATGTTTTTTCCGCAGAACTGAGTGGAATACGTTGATAAAAATTAAAATTAGCCGGTGTAGTGACATGCGACATGTTTTTTTTTTATTATTTCGATTATTTAGCGTGATTTGCATTGATCTATGGAGTCTCAAAAATGCAAGGTTAGTTTTTTTATTTGGGGGTGGGGAGTAGGAAGGGGGGGTCACGTGGTCGAGGTTTGTTTATACGCGCAGATCAGCCTGATCTGGTCCGAGTAAAACTGAGCTGTACAAGTTATTGTCGTTCGTTTCTTGTGGAGAAACATACCGTTGGCCGTTTGGTGACATTAAATAATTCGTTTGAAGGATCCAAACGTTAATAAAAGGTTTAGGGCTTCCGTTGCTTTTGCATCCGTACGTCATTACCTGATCGATCGTTCAGTGCCCTGCCACCCTTTGTTTGGCCTAAAATGGATCCAGCAGCTTATGCAATGCCTCTTGTTTGTGTTGCAAGGTAGCCTATATATAGCCATCCCGTAGGCCCGGCAATTTAAGAGGAACAATCACTTATTAGATTAAAAGATTAAATTGTCTCTGTCTTCCCCTGGTTTCCTTTAGTGACCACCGCAACTTACTTTGATCGTTTCGGGAAGTTGTTGGTCAATTAACCCGGGGTAATTAACCTATTCAGTTTTAAAGGACGATGCTTAGCATTAGCACTTTAAGATGACAATGCAATGTCTTCTATGCATGGAGACTGCTAAAATGGAGCAACTCTGATTTGAATTTATGAATGGACAACATGCATACAGTTCTACATTTCTGATTGCTCTCTACTAACTTGTTTGCTGTTGTCTTATTTCGAATTCGTCATGTACCCTGAATGGGGTTATTTGGAAAATTGTTTATTTATGGGCCTATCCCTTTCATGGAAGGAACTGCATGATCAACCTTAGGGATAGTCTTGTTTTTAAGAAACAAACTTGGTGTAAAGTAGAACAGCTGATTTGAGAGGTCATTCATCGATTATTTGAATCTGTAGGTTTCTTTTTCATCACTAGTCAAATGATTTCTCAGCAGAACTGCATACAAATGTGTGATGATCATTGACACTTAATGTTCCTGCAAAATATGTACATGAATGCATTTATTTGCAGTGTCATTACACAGACTGAAATGAACTTAGTTCTATTTAGTGCTGGACTGACTGAGTGTTTTGATTCAATTCATATGTCCAATCTTGGGAAAACAATAGGGCTAGTTGTTCCAACACATCAATTTCATTTTGTTTCATTCCCTCCATAAAGTCTGCCCCATGTGCTGGATCCCTTAACCTTATATTCCTTAATTTGTCATCTGACCAATCATAAACTGAAATTTTGACTAATAGCAGCTGGCTACTGCCACTCAGGAAGCTTGACAGCAGTTGATGACGTCGCAGTATTTCTTGTGAGGTCTCCTGGGAGAAAAGTGAACAGTGTGCCCGAGATGTACAGTCGTGGCAATGTTTAGCTCGTCACAGTGTTACTGTTTTGACACCAGTGTTGGTGCCCTCTGAAACACCTTTGCCATCTGTAATAATCATAAAATAACTAAAGAAACCCAAATTCATGCAAATAAAAATATTAAGTTAAATAAATACAACACAAATACATTTTGGCAAATAGCCTAAATTGAGTTTTGTAACCTGATCCACAGCTCTTGGGCTGTCACTTTGATTGGTGATAAGTACACACAGACTCTGCAATGTAGTTGTGTACATTAAATAAAATCAATGTTGAAGCTCTGTAAATGCACTTTACATTTATTTATTTAGTTTTTTAATTGTGATAACAAAATTCCAGTATTGGCAGTGTGGAGGGAACTACACTGGTGTGAGCTTGTGCACCATATGCGCCCGGTTAAACCAAACACTGCGGCAAGCCTTGGTTGTGTCTTATGTGGTTATTATGATGCTATTTGTTCTAGTGCTTTGCTGCTCATTCTTTCCATCTGTCTCTCTCTCTCCTCAGAAAAGTGTAGGAAATTCCTCCAGGAGTTCTACTCTGAAGATGATTCTGGGAAAAAGGTCTTCAAATATGGAGCCCAGCTGGTGAGAATGAGGCTTGGGCTCTCTGTGGACATGACGCTCAACAAAGCTTTGTGTGGTGGTGATCCGATATTGCGTAGCAGGGATGAATATTGCCTTTGCGGGTGCGGCAGAGTCGGGGGGGTGACCGTACCTGTTCGTTTGGGCGCAGGTGTCGCTGGCCCACCGGGAGCAGGTGGCCCTGGTGGTGGACCTGGACGACGTGGCGGAGGAGGACCCCGAGCTGGTGGAGAGCGTGTGCGAGAACGCCAAGCGCTACGCCGGCCTCTTCGCCGACGCCATCCACGAGCTGCTGCCCGAGTACCGGGAGAGAGAGGTTAGGGCAGCCGCGCGCCGTCGCGAATGCACACAGCCCTGAGCGCTAACACACACCCATGAGCGCTAACACACAGCCATGCACGCTAACACAGCGGCACAAATGTACACAGCCATGCGCGCTAACACACAGCCATGCACGCTAACACACAGCCATGAGCGCTAACACACAGCCATGCGCGCTAACACACAGCCATGCGGTGCTAACACACAGCCATGCGGTGCTAACACACAGCCATGCGGTGCTAACACACAGCCATGAGCGCTAACACACAGCCATGAGCGCTAACACACAGCCATGAGCGCTAACACACAGCCATGAGCGCTAACACACAGCCATGCGGTGCTAACACACAGCCATGCGGTGCTAACACACAGCCATGTGCGCTAACACACAGCCATGCGGGCTAACACACAGCCATGCGGTGCTAACACACAGCCATGCGGTGCTAACACACAGCCATGCGCGCTAACACACAGCCATGCGCGCTAACACACAGCCATGCGGTGCTAACACACAGCCATGCGGTGCTAACACACAGCCATGCGGTGCTAACACACAGCCATGCGGTGCTAACACACAGCCATGCGGTGCTAACACACAGCCATGCGGTGCTAACACACACCCATGCGCGCTAACACACAGATGTTGGTATATACGCACAGTCTTAAGTCCCTGGGTCAACCATGCTCCTTTACCATAATGAATTGCCTCTGGATAACACTTTTCCAGCATCACGGTAACCTCAGACTGCCATTTTGTGTGCGATTCCCCCAGTCTGTGGCGAAGGACTCCCTGGACGTGTACATTGAGCACCGTCTGATGATGGAGCAGAGAGGTCGCGACCCCACCGACACCAGAGACCCCCGCAATCAGTACCCAGCAGAGCTGATGAGGAGATTGTGAGGAAACCCCCCCCCCTTTCATATTCTTCAGGGCTATTAGTTTGTCTTTCTGTAGCTTGTTGTGAGCAGTTTGGACATACTCTGTACTGATGTCAATTTGGTGCCTTAAGTGTTCTGTTTTCCAAACAAAGAATAACCCCGCTTGTTCTGTTGCCACCTGTTAATATTCATGCATTCAGTTGAAGTTCTTGAAAACTCAAAAAAAAAAAAAAACGTCCTGACTTAATGCACTTGAATTAGTACATTAGATATGTTTGAACACTTTTCTTAATGATCTGAACAGAAAACTGTCAGTGTTTTGCTCCCTGGGCAGTGATGCACTGTGAACAGTGACAAAAGTGTAAGGACAGGACTTGTGGAGGGGCGAGAGTTCCACTGTGGTCAGTTTGACTAATGGACCCCCCCCTCCCCTTTTTTTTCCCCCCACAGCGAGGTGTACTTCCGCCCCCCCAGCACCGCCAAGCCGCTGGTGGTGAGGGAGGTGCGGGCGGACAGCATCGGCCACCTGGTGAACGTGCGCGGCATCGTCACCCGGGCGACGGAGGTCAAGCCCATGATGGCCGTGGCTACCTACACCTGTGACCAGTGTGGCGCTGAGACGTACCAGCCGGTGAGCGAAGGGGGGAGCTCCGCTCTCTGGGTTTTAATGGGGAGGGGGTTAACTGTACCAGTGTGTTAAACCCCCCCCGTCCCGTCCCGTATCTCTCTTCCAGATCCAGTCGCCCTCTTTCATGCCCCTCATCATGTGTCCCAGTCAGGAGTGCGTCACCAACAAGTCCGGGGGCAGGCTCTACCTGCAGACCCGGGGGTCAAAGTTCATCAGGTTCCAGGAGCTGCGTATCCAGGAGCATGTAAGAGCACGTGGGCGTGTGTGTCTGTTATTGTCTGAGTTCGTGTCTCTCTGTCTTCTCACGCGTGTGTGTGTGTGTGTGTGTGTAGCTGGTTGTCAGAGTGGTTAAGCGAACCCCGCACCTCTTGTTTATAATCGTGCTCAGCAGTGGTCTGTGTCGAACGTAGTTTTTTTTGGGGGGCGAGGATGACGTACCCCTGACATCTCACCGCTCCGTTCCCGCTTTAGAGCGACCAGGTGCCCGTGGGCAACATCCCGCGCAGCATGACCATCTACGCCCGGGGCGAGAACACGCGCCTGGCCCAGCCCGGCGACCACGTCAGCGTGTCGGGCGTGTTCCTGCCCCTCCTCCGCACCGGCTTCAGACAGGCTGTGCAGGTGAGCGCCCCGCCCTGTGCCCCGCCCTTTTTACACAGCCTCTGCGCTACGGCCCTTAGTGTTTTATCACTATTTTAATCTTCAATCTTTAATCTCCCGCAGTGAATAACGTGTGTGTGTGTGTGTGTGCGCGCGTGTGCGTGCGCGTGCATGCGACCTTTCTTCCTCAGGGCCTGCTGTCCGAGACGTACCTGGAGGCCCACTGCATAACCCTGATGAACAAGACTGAGGATGACGAGCTGGGGGCGGAGGAGCTGAGCGAGGAAGAGCTGCGACAGATCACAGGTACAGGGTGGTGGGGGGGAGTAGGAGGAGGGGTGTCTCGATGGACTGTGCTGTTGGGCGGTGTGGTCAGACCTGTCGGTGTGAAAGACGGCAGAGATTCGGAACCAAGGAGGGCGAAATGAACAAATCGCTTTTTTACGTTACATTACAGGCATTACATTACATTTTTCGCTTTTTTTCCCCCAGAGGAGGATTTCTATGAGAAGCTGGCGGGCTCCATCGCACCCGAGATCTTCGGCCACGAGGACGTGAAGAAGGCCCTGCTCCTGCTGCTGGTGGGCGGGGTGAAGCAGGCCCCCCGTGGCATGAAGATCAGGGGTAAGTACCGGGATCATGTGTGGGGGTTTGGTGAATTTATCTAGGGGAGGTGTATATGAACAGAAGGGCTATGGTGGAACCAATGTAAAGGTACAGTTCAGCGACCAACGAGTGTGTCTGTGAGGTGACCCACAGAACTTTTCAACCTGATCTGGTGGAAAATATTCCTACCGGCTGAATTTGAGATGTGTAATGGAGAACCCCCTTCCTCCCCCCACAGGGAATATTAACATCTGTCTGATGGGCGACCCGGGCGTGGCCAAATCTCAGCTCCTCTCTTACATCGACCGCCTGGCTCCTCGCAGTGAGTAACCACCTCGCTCCTCTCGCTCGCCCGTTCCTCCGCTCGCCCTGATCTCAGATCAGCTGCAGTACAGTGGCCGGCGCTGTCCGCTCGTCTGACTGCGAGGTCCCAAAACACCTCTTAGATGCCCCCCCCCCCCTCTCTGCGCAGGTCAGTACACGACCGGGCGTGGCTCGTCCGGAGTCGGCCTGACGGCGGCGGTGATGCGGGACCAGATGACGGGGGAGATGACCCTGGAGGGCGGGGCGCTGGTGCTGGCCGACCAGGGCGTGTGCTGCATCGACGAGTTCGACAAGATGGCCGACGCCGACCGCACGGCCATCCACGAGGTCATGGAGCAGCAGACCATCTCCATCGCTAAGGTGCGAGGCGCGTTCGCCCGTCCCGGGCTTCTCCCAGCCCGGCTGCTTGGATTTGCGGCCCGCCGAAGTGGGTGGGTCTCTTGTCTACGCGCACGTCGCATACTGCGTGAGAGCGTCTGCTTGGGATTCCCGTAAGCAACGTGCGAGAGCAGTGTGAGAACTTCAGAGCTCTTCCTGCGTTCGGATGCAGCGAGAAAGCGGTTCTTACGTTGGAGCTTAAACTGATGCGTGGTTTTCAAAGGAAGACCAATGGGTCTCCAGCTCAGCGTCCTCAAAAGCGGCCTTTGTTTGGCGGCTCTGTGGCTGAAGGTACTCAGGGTTTAAGCAGAAGGGCCTAGGTTTCCAGCACTAATGCCGTCTCTGCCCCCCCCCCAGGCAGGGATAATGACGTCCCTGAACGCGCGCTGCTCCATCCTGGCGGCGGCCAACCCGGCGTACGGGCGCTACAACCCGCAGAAGACGGTGGAGCAGAACATCCAGCTCCCCGCGGCGCTGCTGTCCCGCTTCGACCTGCTGTGGCTCATCCAGGACCGGCCCGACCCGGACGCCGACCTGCGGCTGGCCCAGCACATCACCTACGTGCACCAGCACTGCCGCCAGCCGCCCACGCACTTCACCCCCATCGACATGAAGCTGATGAGGTGAGCGGGGCGGGGCGGGGCGCGCCCAACCGGCCGCTAGCCCGGGGTCCGTTAGCGAAGTTCCTGAGAGCGGGGCGGACCCCCAGAGTCTTTAACAGAGGGGCCCGCCTTTTTTTGTCTGGGTTCGATCAGTAAACGGAATGAGCAGACTAGCAGTTTAAGTACGCTGTATTTAAACCCGAGGCAACGTTGCTTTGGTTCGGCTGTTGGTTTGTGGAGACTGCGGAGCGGCCGGTGTGATGGAGTGAGCCGTAATGGCGGCTGTACCCTCGAGCCTGGGTGATGGAGTGAGCCGTAATGGCGGCCGTACCCTCGAGCCTGCTGTTTATCTTGGGCTCTTTCCCTGTGGGGTTTCGTGTTCAGAATGAACAGTGTCACCCCTGGGCAAGCCTCCACTAAAGCCTCACACTAATGAAATGAGAGCTGCTGAGTTCTGAAGTGATCGCTGTGTTGGGGTGTGACCCCCGTCCCGTCCCCCCGCAGGCGGTACATCTCCCTGTGCCAGCGGCGGCAGCCCGTAGTTCCCGAATCTCTGGCCGACTACATCACCGCCGCCTACGTGGAGATGAGGAAGGAGGCGAGGGTCAGCAAGGACACCACCTTCACCTCCGCCCGCACCCTGCTGTCCATCCTGCGCCTGTCCACCGCCCTGGTGAGCCGCACCGCACCGCACCCCCCTGACAGCCAAACACGCTGCTGCTGCTCCGCTCACTCAGTGCTCAGAGCTGTCTAACACATTTCTGTGTGTGTGTATACTGTGCACTGTGTGTATGTATACTGTGTACTGTGTGCGTACTGTTGTGTGTACGTGTACATGTAAATACTGTGTGCGTGTGTGTACGCACTGTGTGTGTGTGTATACTGTGCACTGTGTGTGTGTGTGCGTACTGTTGTGTGTACATGTAAATACCGTGTGTGTGTCTCTATTCTTTGAGCAGAGGGCTCGTGTACCGTATAAAGCTGTATTGTCACTGGAAAATGTCAGAGTGAGTTTCCGATGTGATGACAAAGGGAAGAGCGGTGGTTGCAGCCTAAACACAGAGTGTGCTCGTGTTCTGATGCCTAAACCCTCGGCCTGTGGGCTGTGGCCCTGGCGCAGAACAGAAGAGCAGCCCGCAGTCCGAGTGCCGGTACGAGCGCGGTAACGTCGAGCCGAGATGATGTCACAGATGTCCAGCCGGGGGCGAGAGGCCAGGGTTTTGTTTTTTTGGTGTGTGTGTGTCGTCCCGCGTGAGCTAAAGTGCTTACAGTGCAGGTAGCGATGATCTGCAGCCTACTGCAGTGTGAGCACTTCTTTCCCACGCTGGACACGCCCATCGCAGATCAGGCCTCAGCACCGCTGCCCCGGCCTGTCCCGACTAACCGGAGTGTTTCTTCCTCCCCTGCAGAGCGGTAGCCGAACGAACGCTTCCCCCCTCCCCCCGCCCCCCCCGCGCCCTCTCGCCCCCCTCGGCCGCGCTCCCAGGCCTCTGTGAGTCCAAAGTGCTGTTTGTGCAGGTAGCATGCGTATCGGGCCCTACTGCAAAACCAGCACTTCATGACGCACAGAGCGCTCTGCCCTGCACTTGCGCGGCTTGTCCACCAGGGGGCGGCGGCTGTGCCCTGGGCTGGCTGCTTCAGTTACGGGCCTGGCTTGTAGTTCCTCACCAGCATGCTGCGTTGCGCCGTGTCCACCAGGGGGAGCAAGATGCCTGACAGAAGAGGCCAGCGGTTGAATTCTGTGTAACTCTGTCACCTGTGTAAATCATCCAGGTTCAGAAAGTGAAAGTCCTCCCCAGTGTTTTGTCCCCGTGTCTGTGCCAGTGTCTGCGCTGTGCCTGTGTCTGTGCCAGTGTCTGCGCTGTGCCCGCGTCTGCTCTGTGCCCGGTGGCGCTCAGCTTTGCGGGGTGGGCAGTCAGCCTGTGTGAGCCGGAGTCGCTGTGCAAACCCATGCAAAACTGACTGCGGCCGGGCCGAACCGCCCCGGGTGAGCCCCGCCCACCCAGCGCCCGTCTGCAGCCTCGCGCGTTTGAGCGGCGGAACCTCCAGCCAGTGGGAAAGACTAGCTGGTGTTGAGAGGCGGAGACTTGGGCAATTGCTGCCAATCCCAGAGGGCATTGCACTTGTCTCGGTCTGACAGTGCCGGCATAGCTCGGCTTCTGCGGCGGACAGGAAGTCCCGGGACAGACCCACGAGCCACTTGGCGTGAACGGCGTGTTGAACTTCCTGCAGTCATAATAGAGGAGCGCGGCCTCAGTAATCCATGAGCTGGCTTGTTAAGTGGTTTGTTTGACTCCTCCTGACTTGTTGTAACCCCGCCCCCAGGCTCGTCTGCGATTGGTGGATGTGGTGGAGAAGGAGGATGTGAACGAGGCCATGCGGCTCATGGAGATGTCCAAGGACTCGCTGCAGACTGACAAATCGAACGCCACCAGGTCAGTGGTGGGCTGGACACGCTCTCTCACGCTCAGGGCCACGGATGCGCCAGATCTGTTGGGTCTCGCATGCGCACACTGCGCCTGCCTCCTTCACCACTGCTCTCTTGCCCATGCACACACACACACACACACACACACACACACACACTGCCCCTGCCCCATGCGCACACACTGACACGCTTGTGCTCTACCCTTCTCTTGGCACGCACACGGCTGTCTCCCCGCTCTGATACAGAAGCCTGTGGCTGAATCTCACACCCCCCAACCCCCACCCTTCCTGCCCTGGCACACCCGGGCTCCCACGTACATGAGCACACACTGAAGGCTCATTACAGTACATCCGCCAGACGCTTTCATGCAAAGCCACGTACAATAAGTCACTGGAACGGCTACGAACACGGGTCAAAGTGCAGTTCACATAATGGAGCAGCTGTCCATAGCCATGAACATCTAGTCTAGTTCACACTGCGAAGCTTCGGTTGAAGTCTGATCCGAAAT
Organism: Anguilla rostrata; assembly: GCF_018555375.3. Taxonomy (NCBI): domain Eukaryota; kingdom Metazoa; phylum Chordata; class Actinopteri; order Anguilliformes; family Anguillidae; genus Anguilla; species Anguilla rostrata. The sequence continues at coordinate 7,849,630 of NC_057935.1, read as the reverse complement.
GAAATGTGAAGCAACGGCCACGCATTGTGCTGCGTTATGGGTCACATTCGGTGCCTTTTCTCTCCCCCCGCCCCCTTTTAACCGTTAACCTTTTCCCTGGGGGGGGGGTCCTCCACAGAGCCCAGCGGCCCGCGGACGTGATCTTCTCCCTCCTGCGAGAGCTGGCGGGCGAGGGGGGCAAAGGGCGGGGCGGGGTCGGGGGCGTGGTCCGGATGGCGGAGGCGGAGCAGCGCTGCGTGTCCCGCGGCTTCACCCCCGCCCAGTTCCAGGCGGCGCTGGACGAGTACGAGGAGCTGAACGTGTGGCAGGTGAACCAGGCGCGCACCAGGATCACCTTCGTCTGAGGCCAACGGCCTGAGGGGGGGTGGGGGGAGTGGGAGCGGGACCGGGTCTTCTGTAAAGGAGCGCGCCAGTGCAACCCCGCAGTCATTCGCCCCTCAGAGAGGTTTTAACTTTGGGTGCCATCTTGTAAATCCTCTATCTGGGAGGTTGGGAGGTTGGGGGGGGGGGGGTAAAATAAGGAGATCTTTGTAAATATACCTGCATTTAATAGTTTATAAGTTTTCTGCCTTTTTTTGTCCTTCCTGTACAGAGTCTAGAAATTTCTGACTAAAGCCAAGTGGGTTCGATGTGTTAATGTTGGGATGTGTTTAGTTTCTCGTCAGTTCAGAAATGCTGCGACTCTTCAGTTGCTGCTTTTGTGCGTGCCGATTCCATTCAGAAGTGACATTTGCATTTAACAATGTCCAAACGTGCTCTGTGCTTTTGAATTGCCAATAAATTTACTTTTTTCAATATTTGCTAATGTCATGCTTTTTTTTTGGGGGGGGGGGGTGTTACTGAGTTGAGCAGTCGGATGGAGTGTTGTAAGCAATCCAGTAAGGTAATGGAAGGTTTGAACTCTCAGGATATTCGTGGCTGAGAAGGACCCAGCTATAAACACCTGTGAAGTGGATGACCACCAGGTCTTGAGCTTTAGGTAAAAAAATCTGTTTTCAGCAGTTGGCACCAAAATAGTTTCTTTTTTCTGTCTTAATGTTTGCAACGGTGAAGATTCCTGGTCCTTTGACACCTGGAGGTGAAGTTGCACAGGAGCAGTTAATTCCAAAACTCAGCACTGTCGATCCCGTTAGCATTTCTGCGGCACCATGCTTCGGGGGAATGCTCGCTTGCTTCAAATGTAATTTTGAATCGGCCGACGCAAGCAGGAACGAAGCTTCGGCTGTCAGCCTCTCCACCCTAGCTCCCCAGTGGTGGAACGAACTCCCCGCCCCTCTCCGAACCTCCCTCTCACTACCCATCTTCCATCGTGGCCTGAAGACTCATCTCTTCAGACTATACCTGAACTAACTACCACCATGCTGTATATTTCACTCTAAATCCCCCCCCCCCCTTCATGACACTTGTTACATGTTGCCCCATCCCAGCACTTTTTGTTAATTTGTATTTGTCCTAATACTGTAGCTTATTCTTCTGCCTAGTTGGCTTTGCAGAGGTTAGGCCTGAATAGTGTTCACTGTGTGAACTAAACTGTGTTCTTGGCTAGAAATAGCTGTACAAAATAAGTATTGGACCTCATCGAACCTGTGTTTAGTAGTTGTCTATGACGATGAAATGCACTTTTTGTACGTCGCTTTGGATAAAAGAGTCTGCCAAATAAATGTAATGTAATGTCTGCTTTTTATTAAGTTTTGGAACCGAGCTGCTCCGTTGCACTTGAAGTTGCCTGTTTTTATGATGGTCTGGCCTGGCGTACACTTTTCTGTGTACCACATGCATTTAGATTCAGAAACACATGTTCTGAGAGTAACACTACAGCAGTTGCTGTGAATATTCTGCCCCGAAGCATTGTCATTTTTTGACAGATGGTCACATTTCTGTTCTTGGAAATTATACGTTGTCTTCTCCATCAAGAGAGGCATTTATTTTCTGCTTAAGTGGAGAAAAGTAAAAGGAAGAGCCGACTTCACTATCAACTATACCAAATCATACAGTGTGTAGGACAGATTACTATCGCTCTAGGCTAGGCTGCTGCGGTTTTTTTAAGAGAGCCCTTTCGACCGATAATCACCTTAATAGCGTGTGCGCCCAGAAGTTGCTGTAAGGTGTCACGAAATTTTTTTTTTTTTTTTTTTTGCACTTACCATTTTGCTTTCATATAAGTCAATATTGGTTTGTATTAAAAATAAGTTCGTTTGTTTTTTTCCCCTCATAATAACCCGTTATGGTTGGTGCTTGTCGACACAGAAACGAGAAGAGTTAATGCGCAGTTCTGGTTTACGTCTTTATTTTTTGTTTTACAGCATACATGTAGAAACAAAATCACAGCTGTTTCTGAGAGAAAAGGGTTTCATTTGAATTTTTTAACAGGAATTTGTAGAAAGAAAATGTTATTACAGGCATAGGCTTATAAATACTGCGAAGCACTATGTTTTTGTTTTATCATCTCCTTTGACCATTGGGATAACGAATGCAAGCAATTCGTTCATTTGGTGCACGTTTCAGAAGTTCACATTCACAAATACCAGGAAGTAAGGCATCCAGACTGAAAGCTTTGGTCGATGGAAGCGATTTTCGCGACAAGAAAATTAATTGGATGCGTAGCCCTTTTTCTCACATTGGCACCATTTAATTTTACTGTGTCTCTTTGTTCTCTACGGGACGCTTCCTCTCAGAATTTATTGCAAGTTTTCACGAGGAGTTTGGTTTTATAGTTTTTCCCCCTGATTTTTCCCCCCCGGTATTTCAAAATCTGTAATTAACACCAGGGGAGTTGCATCCCGTTTTAACCGTCCCATCTCGAGGAAAAAACGGGGCCGGTCCTTAACGCCGAAGCGTTTTTTTATTTTTTTTATCCAATAGCACACTAAATGCTTAGTGATTGACAGAACGCTCAGTATTTAGCTTTCCTGTCCCTTTACCTGGCAGAAAAAAAGAGAACTCTGCAGAGGGTGAGTAACGGTTGTTTTGTCCTTTCGGGATCCTGTTGATTAAATCAGGGATGGATTTTTTAAAAAGACTACAGCTTTGTTGTCTTACAATTTGTAGTTTGAATGAATTCTTAATTTAGTGCATATACATCTCCATTGCATTATTTTGAGTTGTGCTAAATTGTTAACCTTCGTGTGAAGCGGAGGCTATTAAAATGTGTTAATGAAATGGACTGCGTAGCAAGGAACGCAGTGACAGACATATGTAGCGACTTTGGAAATGAGAACTCAAACCATATTAACATTTTTAGTAATCTAACTAAAATTATAATATTTACCCAGTAACATTAACCATTGCAACATGAATAAAGAGGCAGTAGACGCAGTAAATGGATAATATTGCACCTTGAGAATCAAGAGCTACTGTGCATTTAGCCATAAAAAAACATGCTTCTCTGCTCTTTCACTTCTCATCAGATTGATGGTTTGCAGGTGGACAGGATGATGTCTCAAATCTGCTTGATGGGGACGCTGTGCTCCCTGATGCTCCTGCCAGGTGAGTCTGGACGGAGTGAAGGTATACTTGCTTGGCAACAGGCAAATGACATTCTTGTACCTTTAGATCCAAACTGCTTACCTAGGTCAGGGTGTAAATCGCAGCTTATGGGAACATCTGCTATGATCACCGTGCTTCGCAGTGGTGATATGATTGAAGAAGAGGAGGAGGGGTTATGAATGACGCATGTCACTGTATGCTTCTCACTCTTTACCAGGTTTGCTGGAAGCCACTTCTCTGATGAAAATCGTGAAACAGGAAGGTAACAGAAGCACACTTGTTCTCTGATTCGCCTCTCTCAATGTCTCCATCTTTCTCTCCCATTTTTTAAAGGTGATTCGCTGACCCAAGTAATTTATTAATAACCGCTAATGTGTGTGTGCGCTACGTGACTTTTTGGCCAGAGCAGGTACCGAGTAACCAATGTCTTCGTCTCACTCCATAACCCCGCCCACCCTCAGAACCAGTTGCAGCGATCCCTATTGACATCGACTCGACCCAGGCCAACGGGTTCCTGTCTCACTCCCGACCCAAACGCAACGCGGACCCGCGGTGGTACCGCAACTCCCCCGACTTCCAGGCCTACTACCGCTACTACAACAGCATCGGACACGTGGAGGGGGTAAGAGGTGCTGCCGGATGCAGCCGGAATTTGCGGTTTGAGGAGGTTGACTAGGAAACGAGCTCAATTTCCGGGCTGCTGTTAGAACGTTCGCAAAGAGATGGGGAGTAGGTGGGAGGGGCCAGGTTAACCTCTAAACTGATCTGATTCATGCTGATGCAAAAGAAAATTGTGTTTCACACCAACGAGTAATAACCCATGCCTGCCTCTTCCTATTTACCTGAATAGCCCTCTGTAGTGTATAGTTGGCTAATAAATGGTATGCAGAAGGTACAAGTAATAAAATTTATGGCTTCAGGCGACTCAGTTGTTAACCTCATACATGGTTACAACCTCATGCATTGCTGCCACGAATTGTTTTTTATTTTTTATTTTTTTTACATGGAGCTGTATACAAAACTAATGGTATTTGAACCACAGCTGAATCCTCCTTCATACTATTGAGATGCATGTTGAAAAAATGCGGATGAGGGAGAGAAGGTGAGGTGATTAGAAAGAGAGAGAGATGGGTGGGAGCAGGAGGAGGAACCCTAATTTGGCACACCTGATTCCATGTTCCAGCTATATGAGATCGACCGCATCAGGATGTTGTACCAGCAGATGCGCAGCTTGGAGCACACGTACGGCCCCAACGCCTCCCTCTTCCAGAACCGCCTGGGCCTACCGTCCGCCAAGTGCGACCCATCCAAGGACAAGAAGTGCAAAGCCCTGCCCCCGCCTCCGCCCCCGCCCAGCACGGCTCCGCCCCCTCCCCCGCTCTCTCAGGCGGACGTGGTCTACCTGTGCAACGTCAAAGACCCGCTGTGCAAGCCCCACATCGTCTACCTCCCCACTGGTTCCGTGCCGGTGCTGTGTGACCCCCGCTATCACCCCGCCTGCAAACCCAAAAAATCTGAGGCTCCTGCGGGGCCTGCCCCCCCTCGGCTCCCCCCTCCTCCTCCCAAAAAATCAGCCCCTGCCCCGCCTCCTCCCCCGCCCCCTCCCAAAAAATCAGCCCCTGCCCCGCCCCCTCCTAAAATATCAGCCCCTGCCCCGCCTCCTCCCCCGGCCCCCATACACACCTACAAAGGAATGGAGTACGACTGCGACCCGTACTGGGACCCCGACTGCCTGATTGATCACCCCCCTCGACCAATCAAAGGGAAGTCTGCTCCCCCACCCCCACCGCCCCTGCCTGAGGCAGAGGAGGAGGAGGAGAAGGAAGAGGAAGTCGTGGAAGAACCAGCGCCTCCTCACATCAAGAAAGGGAAAAAATCGAGCCCTTACCCCTACTACCACCACGAGCTCTACGACCCTTACCGCTTCGCGTACCCAGCACCAGACAGCCAGTAAAAGAGCAGCAGCCTGTCACTCAGGAGCGGAATATTTAAGGCAATCTGACAGGTTTTCCTTTTTTTTTTTTTTTTTTTAAGTTCCAAATGCTAACAGAACTGGGGAGAAAAGCTTAACTGGCCATGACCGCTGCTCTGTTCCACTACACATGAAGCTAATGGCCAGAGCTGAAGTCTGCAGCCAGTGAAAAGCTCCAAGACCTCCGACATTTCATTTTTCTTCTAACCCTTTGGTTTGTTTTAGACCATCTCTCTGGAGATATCTGTTCTATAATTGATATATTAAGCAGAAATGCAGTATTTATGTTCAGGTCAAGTAACCGACAAAAAGACGAGTATTTTTATCCCATGAGTAATTAACTACAGCGTCAAACTACTATAGTGTCAGTGGTTTTTTTTGTTGTTGTTGGAATACCTTAATCAATATACAGTGACAATAACTGTTTTAATGACAAGAGAAGTTATGCAAGTCATGATGATAGTGAAAATGATAAATGAAAAATAAAAGTTTTTTGTGTATGGTTTGGAATCTTTTTTTTATTTTTTATCTGTGCCTTGGGGAAAGTATGCATGAGTACCTGTGTCCTCCATTTTTATTATTCTTTCATCAGGCATGTGTGTGAGAAGAGAGAGAGCGAAAGAAAGGCAGGATGAGAGAGTGGATAAAAAGCGAGGGATATGCAAAGGGACCGAGGGCCAGGCTGAGGGGTAATCTATAAATGTGTGAAAAGCTGGAGGCCGTGGGTCAGCACATTTAAAACCGACTGTTGTTAATTATCCCAGGAACCCCCCCCCCCCCCCCCTTAACGGACTCATAGCCCACCCCCTTTTCCTCCCAATAAACCTTGCTCCAATCCTTGACAGGTCCTGAAACCACTTCAGACGCTCCAATCATGGAAAACGAGCTCCCCACAGAGAGCCAATAATCTCGAACCCACGCTGAGCGTTCCGCCCCCACTGGGGTTCCGTGCTAATGTGGAAAATCTTAAAGGTGCCATTTCTGCCACTTTAGTACCCGGGCATCTGCCCTAGAAGAGAAGAGAGAGAGGCGGAAAAACACGAGCACGTACATCTGGGTATAAAATGGGATACGTAAGCACCACCCCCCCCCCCCCACTCTTCCCCCAGAAACCTGACTGAGTTTTACTCCATGCATACATCGATTTATTGAACAAACAGCATAACGTTGGCCTGCGCCAAAAAAAAAAGGTGTATAATTGACCGTGATGTCACCCACTGACTGTCCATGGGCTTGAGAGAAGCATTTTGTAGTCATGGAAATGCAGTTTTTATGCCTCACACGCTTGTCTTTGTTCAACCAATAAACGGCATGCACAGCTTGAACAAGCTTTGCGAATACAGGTCGTGTTTGTTTAAAATTCCAATAAGCAGCATGGGTGATCATGAATGAGATACTGGGACACAACACCGGTCCAAAACAGCAGCAGAAATATTTATTTTCAAATCAAACAACAATGCCAGCAAAAACAAGTCAGAGGAACTGTAACGTTATACGTTTGTGTGCGCACGTAACTGTGTATCACATGCACACGTGGAGTCTACTACATTACATACAACTGCGAGTCACACGCTCGTCTGTAAAGGTGAGTGAACAAGTAAGTGCATGTACATACACATATACATTTGGGAAATACTGCAAAGCAAATCAACGTCTGCGATGAGTACAATCTCGCTCCTCCTCCTCCTCCCCCACCCCCACCCCCCGTTCGTCACCCCCCTCAGAAGAACAGCCCCCTCATCCTCCGGCCGATCCCCTGGCGATCGTACAGGACGTTGAACTTGTTTATGAACTGGTTCATGCTGTTGCAGGTTTTAGTGATGGTACCCAGGTAGGCCATGAGCCCCACATCATTGCATTGCTGGTGGGTGGACAAAGACAGGGGCAGAGGATTAGTCATCTTTTTATTTATTTCATTTCTTTTTTTTCTGGTTGAGCTGAAGAATGATGAATAGGGAAATCAGAGAACAATATAACTCAAGATTGAGCTGATCTTTGCTGACTAGGGCTTGGTGCTGTACCGCAACCATAATTATCTTTTTTTTAAGCATAATAACAATGATCACCGCCACCCACTTTGAAAGGTTTGTGAATAATCCAAAGTGACCGGACCCTGGTTTATCTTCAGCGATAGTAAAAACACAGCAGCTGATCTTATAGAACACTACTGCCAGTCTTTGTGGTGCCCTTAGTGAGCATTTCTTGTAAGAAAGTGGTGTCATACAGGGTGGCCCAATCAAATGCTTTACATGGGTTTCATTTTCAAATACAGCTCAACTCTTCACACGGAAATGGAAATGACAGAGAGAAGGAAGGGGTTCACTCACATCATAGAAGTCTGTCTTGAACTTGAGCGTGCTCAGAACGGGAAGCCTGTGACACAGAGCGTTGGCCTCCCGGAGGATCTCGTGGTTGAAAGGGACCTCGCCTGGAAGAGACCATCCAGAGGGAGCATGGGTGGGAGAGACCAAAGAGGAAGGCATGTGGGAGAAGGAGGTAAGAGAAAAAATGACATGTGAGAATACGGGTTAGAACAAGGCCAGGTTAATGAGAGGTAAGGAGAAACCCCATTTGAATAAATTTCAATTATTTGGAGAACACTATATGCTGACCCTTGACCCCTGACCCCTGACCCTCCTCACCCGCTTCCACTGCTTTCACATACTCCAGGATGACCTTCACTCGGCTGTGCAGCATTTTGATGGCGCTGTGTTGAGCTATGAGGTGCTCCGCAACTGAGAGAGAGAGAGAGAGAGAGCGAGAGAGAGAGAGAGACACATACGACAGAAGGAGAACATATGAACATACTGTGTGGCTACTAGTCTGCAAAAAAAGACCATTAGCACTTTGTTAAGGCTAGAGGAAAAACCTACTGGACAGTAGGTCCCCAGGAACTAGGACATGACACAGGGGAGCAGCCGGAGACAGAGAGGGATAATGGCACCCCGTACCTGTGGAGTTCTCCCCGGTGCCAGTGGCTGTCATTCGGGCCACGTGGTCGACCCCGATCCGCTCCGCCTCCTCAGTGGCCAAAGTGTAGGTCAGCTCCGCAAACAACATGGTCGCCTGTTGGGCCAGGAAGCGGGTGGGTTCACACACAGTTTCCGACAAGTCAGCCATCTGAATAACGGTTCTCACTAGACAGCCCTGGATAGTGCTAAGTTCATTTTAAGCTATTATCTCCTGATGCTCATACAAACCCAACATTATTGTGCATTGCTAGTTATTTTCAGGGCCAAAATATTTAATAAGCCGAGTACAATACTGACTGAACGAAGAAGAGGGATTTAAAAACATACATATGCAAGCGTGCGTGCACACAAGCACGCACGCACGCAGATAATTACCTCTCCGTTGATGATGTCAATGACCGACTCGAACACGCTGACCGGAAGCTGAAACGAGGAGTCAGAAAGAGAAAAGCATGAATGAGGTTGAAAGGAGACCAGATTTTAAAAAAGCAGTGGCATCTAGTTCTCAGCGCAACCACATAACACAAGCCATAGAATCAGCGGTGCCCCTCAACAGAAACTCTGCAGCTTGTGTAGTACAGGAGGGGGAAAAACTAAGTAACAGTTAAAGTCAGCAGCATGCAGCCCTGGTTCTGGAGAGCTCCAGGGCCCGCCGGTTTTCCTTGCGATTCAGCACTTACTTAATAAACAGGTGATTACGCAGTTCTCTCACCTCACCTGGATTCTTCAGTCTGACTCTGCTGCAAATTTTAAGGTGAAAACCAGACGCTAGGAAACAGTGTTGCCAACCCCTTTGTTTAGTAGACGTGCTCCTAAATTATTTTCCGGCACACATCTTGCTCTTGTGATCAGACAGGGCCAAGTAAGGACACGTAATAACGGAGAAACTCACGTCAGTGTGTTTAGTCATGGGGTTCAGCTTGAGGAACAGAGGACTCTCGATGATCTCACAAACCTACAGGCAAGGAGAGAAAATCAGCCATTCACTGCGTCAGCCATTTCTCACCAAGCACCACGACAACCCATTCTCTACTCACCTGCTTGTGAATGTGGATATCCGATTGGTCAGGAGGGCCGCCTGTAGTGTACCAGCCCAGAAACTCCATGTCCTTGAAGACCTGCTTGACTAAAAAAAAAAAAAAAAGAAAGACGGTGAGGCAGAGAAGAGAGATGTGGGGGAAGGTCAACGTGTTTGCATGAAAGGAGCTGGTTTTCTAACTAAAACAAACCTACAAAGAAGATGGAGTCATAATTTAACTCATATTCAGACACAAACACACAGGGATATGCACACAAAGACAGAAACCCATACACACCATCACACACACACACACACATAAGAAAACGGCAAAAGTTACAGGTAAAAGTAAAAGGATCATGAATGGACTCTCACATTGCTCTTCCTTGGTGTAATAGTACTCCTTGTCGATGTGTGTCCTGTCATCCACTGTGTGTGAGAGAAGCTCGAAGGAGTTCATGACCTCGATGTTCCTGCCCTCCTGCTTCCCAATCAGTGCTCCAATCACTGTGGAGGAGGGAGGCGTGATCATCCACACACATAATCACTGTAACGTGTAACACTGTACATTTTTGTACGCATGCAAGCACTGATGCATGCAAGTAGTTGCTGTACAGTCCTTCACACTCACTGCTACACACACACACATACACAAACTACAAGTGGGCATTTAGCAGATGCTTGCACCCAGAGACACCTAGTACAGTTTACATATCTTTTAACACACAAGCCACTAATACAACTAGAGCATTTCTGGTTAAGTACCTTTGCTCAAGGGTAAAATGGCAGTAGGCCCACCAGAGAACTGAACCTGCAACAGTTACAAGCCCAGTGCCCTATTCACCACACTACTCAGCAATTCCAAACCCAATCAAAACCAGCTGTACATCACACTGGTTCAGCACCACACCCAATGCAGAAGAGACCAGTACCCTGCATGGGCCGCCCTTCCTGAGAGCGGATCCGGATCCAATGGTCTGAGATGTTGAGGATGACGAGGGGGTGCAGGGCCACTGAGACACTCCCTGTCACCCCCGACGCCATCACGCTGGGGCCAGCTGGAAGAGTAAAAACAGAAGAGGAGAATGCTCACTTTGTCTTAACACCAGAGGTAATTCTCATCTGCCATCAAGCAGGGACTGTAAACTGAATTAATTCCAGAACCCTTGTTGTAAACTTGCAACATTTAAGAAGGGAGGTTGTTCGAATCAACTTTTATTTTTTCACGCTTTTTTTTAGATGAAGCTATGACTGAAATAAAAGTGGCGGCTCGAATCATAAAAATGACTCCTTCAACCGTTGGACACGTATTTTTACCACACAGTACATTTAGTGGTAATTATTACTGCTGATAACCACATCACAGTGATGTGTATGGATGACACGTTTCAACAAAAGTAGCAACGCATCTACTTTATCAAGACTTCCGTTCAGAAGGCCATTACTTAACCATTTTAAAACTGGAACGGCTGATTGTAGCCTAATCTGTGAATTCTGCAGCGGCCCAATTGCTCAAAACTAGACGCAGCGTTCACGTCACTTGTATCGGAAGCTACGTCGCAGAACTTAATCTGCTCCGACCTGATCAACAAATTAATTTGGTTGAGCGCAAATTCTATGCAGATTTTGCGAATACTTCCTAAAATCTGCTTGTCCTCAGCGCAGGCGCTAGTGCAACTCCCGAAAAGGTCGTTGTAACTGTTTCGTAGTGTCCAGTTCCAGTTTTGGCACTATGAATGCTGACACATAACAAGCTACCCCCTATATATAGATGGCCACCTCAGCCTATTGTTGTCCATAGGAAAACTCAGAAAACTTACAGCACAAGAGTTACAGGTGTGCTCTGAAAAGACCAAGCTGCACACTGTATTCATATCAAATCACTGTGCTTGGCTACTTGGCTAAACTGACAGCGTTACATGACTGACCTGACTCAATCGCTAAAATCACATTATAAAAATGATACTGATCTTCCTATACCACTCGCTCTATCCATCGTGCTAATAATGTTGAATTTACGAAAAGATCTGAGGAATATTATGGTGAAATAATACAGAGTATCGACACATTGGTAAATGTACTGCTAGCAAAACATTTAGCTTGTAGCTGGATTGATAGACTGGTGCTAGAGGTTCGGGAGCGCCTCAACTAGCCAATCAACAATTTCAGTTTCATTTACGGGCGGGCGCTAAAGAGTAACTGACCAATCGTCACACAGAAACGCCAAACTGTGTGCAAGCTTTACCACGGGTGACTGTAAACCGGCCGGACATTTAAAACCTTGTTCAGAATAACACATTCATAAGAGATATAACATTTGATAATAATTCAACTATATCTGAAACCTATACGATTTGAATAAAGTTGAGTATGCAAATGAAAAAGATTTTATTTATGAAATTCGTCTCACCAGCACCATCCACTTCCATTCCACCACCATTGCTCGCCGCCATCTTCTCCGGTGCAAAGATGACACTTAGCTGCGCAAGCGCACTGCATCAGATCGCTGACGAGGACCTAGTCATACCACTAGGGGGCAGCTGAACACCTTCAAGCTATTTTTATACAGTCTCTGCCTTCAAGTAACACAAGTTTCAGGAAGTATGCCCGAGGCTGGTGCAGATCACAGAGCTGTGGTGCATATTTTGCAGCAAAACTGTCCAAGTTGGGCTGGTGCGTGAGTACAGCTGGCGTAGGCGTCAACAGGTCACACAGGAAATTGTTCTGCAGTCGCACTGCTGTGAAATTGTGAGTTCGCTCGAGTTTACAAAGATGGGTGTTAATCTTATTCGAGATTTTTTTAAAGTAGTGTAGATTGGATTATTATATCATGTTCATGTAGGAGACATTGGACAATAAATTGAACTAAGTGATAATTGATTGGGCCTACTACTACTGCTGCTACTACTACTACTACTAATAATAATAATAATAATAATAATAATAAGCTAAAATAGTTCATGTAAAAAATATTTTACATGAACTCCGAATAAAATGGTCCTCAGTGTGGTATTTTTCTTATGGGCGTTCAATTTTTCTATTGCTCTCCAGGTCTAGGCTGAACCAATGCTGAACCCTACAGTCTATGGGCTGAACACTAGTGACGCAACACTGCTAGTGAACCTGCGTAGACATTTGCGCAGCCCTCAAAAACGATGTGGAGAGTGACGTTGCATCGTTTCTTTTGTTTACAAAATGGCGGACTTCAAAACTTGCTCCATTGACTATTTCCCCGAGAACATTCTAATTGACATTTTATCGTATTTAAGCGTTAGAGAGCTCGTCCGATCTGGCAGGTAAATAACAACTTGCTTGGTTATTCCACTTTATCAGTTGTATGCTCAGGGTGGTTTTTTTGCTGGCTACCTTGTCAGTACTGTCTCATTGTCAGCTGGCTAAGTTGTTTAATTGCAAGGCTAGAAGGAATTAAGGTCAATATTTAGCTGTCCAGCCAGTTATTTAATGTTACATAATGTTGCACCACAATTTCGGTGAACTTGTTAAACTTTAGTGTGAGTTAGCTGGCTGACTAGGTCAGTTCGCTAGGCGCTATTCATTAAAGAGGACTATTGCGCTAATGAACTAGCTGGGTAAAATTTGAAATTTTGAATGGCTAGTTTCCTGTGTAACTAGATGTTCATGTCAGTCTGTCCGGCATGCCAGGCAGCTATTTAGCTGTCTAACGTTATACTGCGGTTATGCATTACCTATCTATTCTGCTAACCATTAAACTTGGTTGAAAACGAGAGTGATTGACCGTAGCTTTTAAAAAGCAAAGAAACCGCATTTGATGGGTAAAGTACCGTTCTCGTGTTAGAAAAGTAATCAACAACAAACTGATTATGCGTACAATGTTTTAGTATTACATTACTCCACGCGTTGCAACAAATGCATGTGTAAAGACATATAAGAATTTCTTTCATGTCCGCTAGTCTATCTTTGTACTGTATTAACATGTTTAAGTCTTTTATGCTTCATACATTCGTGTCAGCTGATTTACTGCAGAAAATAAACCGCATAAAAAACTATGAAGTGATAAACTACAAAATAGTGTAGGAATAACTGGTAAAGCAACCATGCTTGTGATTTACGGAAATATTGAATTGTGATGGTGATTTTATTTTCTCATTTTCCTTCATGATGTGTGCATAAATAAGGCAAGCTCTCTGCGTTATTAATGTCATTACATTACATTTATTTGGCAGACGCTTTTATCCAAAGCGACTTACAAGAAGTGCATTTCATGGTCATAGACAACTGCTAAAAACACAGGTTCAGTAAGGTACAATACTTATTTTGTACAGCTATTTCTAGCCAAGAACACAGTTCGCACAGTGAACGCTATTCTGACCTAGCAGTCAGCAGTCTGTCAGCAGTGGAGGGCCTCTGAATGAATCTGTTTAATAGTTGAAGTTTTGTTCTCTGTCTGTCTGTCTGTGTCTCTGTCGTACTGCAGGGTGTGTAAGCGATGGAGACGGTTGATAAAAGACCAGAGATTGTGGCGAGCTGTAGATCTCACTGAATGGAAAGGGGTGAGAAGTGCATGTCATGCTGTGGAACGGAACAGAATGCATGTTGTGTTCTTTACCGGCTGAACAGAACTGTCATGTAACAGGCTGCAGGTGTTTGTCTTTATTTTTCAACGACTCTCATGTGTTCCCCTATGTTTCTATGCGGTCAGGTGACGTCGCGCACGCTATGGGTCCTGCTGAGGCAGTACCTCGGAAGCGGACTTCGCTGCTTGCGGTTGCGAGGCCTGCTGCTGTCCGTCCGAGCCGGGGCCTTTCTATCCGAGTCCTGGCTGCAGGCCCTGGCCTCCCGATGCCCTCGTCTGCGCAGGCTGTCCCTGCTGCACGCCGACCTGCGCGGCCTGCGCAGCTGCCTGCTCATGCCTCACACCCTGCAGGTGCTGGAGCTGCGCGGCTGTGAGCTGCCGCCGGGCTTCTTCGCCCAGAACGCCTCTCCGCTCTCCTGCGTCGGCGGCGACGCGGGGACGAACGCGGGGAGCCGGGCGGGGGGCGGGGCCCGGGCGGGAAAGGGCTCCACGCCAGGCCCCCCAGCCCGAGTCGCTATAGAGACGCTGGTCCTGGAAAACGTGCCCTCCTTCACAGACCAGCACCTGCAGAGCCTGAGCTCCTGGGAGGGGCTGAGGCGGCTGGAGCTCCGTGACGTCATCCGGGTGACGGCGGCCGGGCTTCGGGGCTGCTCCGCGCGGGCGGCGGCGGCGGCGCCCGGGGAGGGGCGGGACGCGGCGGCCGGGCTGTCCGGGCTGCGGGCCCTGGAGCTGGGGAACTCGGGTCGGCCCGGCTCCCAGACGCAGATAGCCTCGCTGGGGCTGGACGAGGGCTGGGCGGGGCTGGAGGAGCTGACGCTGGGCGGGAGGGAGGTGGGGCCGGGGCTCCTGTGCGTGAGCCGGCTGCGGGACCTGCAGCGGCTGCGCCTGCGCGGCTGCCCGCTCAGCGAGATGCAGGTGCTGCGCAGCTGCAAGGGACTGCGGGGGCTGCGCTGGATAGAGTTCTGCGAGGTCACCTTCCAGGGTCAACAGAGGAAGCAGCAGCAGGAGGAGGAGGAGGAGGAGGAGGAGGAGGAACAGGGCAGGGGCGAGGGGGACGAAGGGAAAGACGAGAAGGAGAACCCCATGCCAACTCTGCGGCGCTCTCTGGCAGCTCTGCTGCCCAGATGCACACTGGTGTTCACACGGTGCTCTGTCACAGTGCCAACTGACTAGTGGCACACACCATAACAGATATGCGCAAAACACACACACACACACACACACGCACGCGCGCACACACACACACTTGCTTAAATACATATTCGCACACATGCGCACTGCCAGTACCTGCTGCCTATATT
Source organism: Anguilla rostrata (assembly GCF_018555375.3). Classification (NCBI taxonomy): domain Eukaryota; kingdom Metazoa; phylum Chordata; class Actinopteri; order Anguilliformes; family Anguillidae; genus Anguilla; species Anguilla rostrata. The sequence goes on along the minus strand of NC_057935.1, from coordinate 7,834,326 downwards.
GACACACTCACAAATATGGCGTACACTTAAGCACGCACGTGCATGCAAAAAAAACAAAAAAAAACACCAGTACACACAAGATTGACCCACACGTGAAACTCGCTCATGCACACTCAGAACTATGCACCAGCACACATTTCACGCACTGTGTGACAAACACTGATACTCATTAACACTTACAAAAACACTCAGACCATCACTGATCACATCACAGTACATTCCAGTACATTATGTCACATTACATTACTGGCATTTAGCAGAAGCTCTTGTGCAGAGCGACTTGTGCCACTTCCATGCAAACACTCGGTGGGAAACAGACCTGGGTCAAATACGCATTTGTTTTGGGTTCAAATAATCTTCTGAGCTCTGTTCATCTTGCCTGGTGTATTTGAGCCTGTAAATTTCAGTAAAGCCCATATAGCCTGCCAGTATGACCAGAAGGTCATGACCACTATTTGAGAGTGTTTCATTGGTTCTAATACACCAGACAAGATCAGCAAAGCATGGAAAAGTATTTGAATACAAAACCAATACGCATTTGACCCAGTTCTGGTGAGAAATTCTAAGCGAGCTGTAGATGTGCCGCAGCCCAGTTGAGCCTGAATGCACACTGCCGCTGTTGCTCAGCTTGCCGTGCCACACAGAGACGCTCTGTCGGAAGTTGAGCAAAACACCAGTTTCCTGTATCCCTCCCCCACCCACACTGAGATGCGAGAGAACGCCGAGACGGGTAGGTTTGGGGCGAAGCAGGTGGCTGGTCCAGGAACCTGTATGATGTAGGCCCTGGACTGTGACATGATTAATGAACTGAACCATATTTAAGTGGGACTCTAATGAAGTGTCCCCTTGTGAGCTTGAACTACACTCTACTGTGTTCCATGCGATGTGCATAGATGAATATGTACGTGCACTTGAATGCATTGTGAGACTGTAGCGCCATGTGTAATTAGTAAATACATGTACATTATTGGAGAACACTTGACTGAGCACTTCACCGCACAGGCCGGGAGCCTCTGGCTCGCACCGCTGTTGGTCGCGTGCGACTCTGTCCTAGCGGGAAGCTGGACTGTCCAGGAGTCACCGTGCAGACGTCTCCTCCGCTGGCTACAGCACTGTAGGACCCGTCTTCTGCCCTGCACGGTACCTCGGTGTCCCAGGGCAGGGCGCCCCGAATAACTTTACCTCAACAGGTGTAATTCACACTCTCATGCTGTCTGGGAACATCCTTAAAATGCTGCTCACTCTCCACCTTAATTGATCGGCCAGGAGTGAGAAAGCTAACGAAGCAAAATAAGCTCCCAGTATAAATGCAACAGAGTACTGTATGATGTGCCATTGTTAATTTGTCATAAAAAAAAAAATCTTGGTCTGTTTTTAATAGCGTCCCGCGCTCTTGGTTATTTATGGATTTTATTTTATTTATTCTTGGCCTTATTTCGTGGTGTACACAGGGTTAAGAGCATATCACAGTAGCCTGGGGAGCTTGGCCCTTGCTACATTATATCAAAGGACCTATTTGGTTTTGTGATGCTCTTTTTTTCGTTTTCATTGAAACAGATTATGAATGAGAATATTTTCTCAAAAGGGTCTTGCGTGTTGATTGACACCAGTGGCTAGGAACCTGGACTCCACAGTTGCAGGTTTCATTCCCAGGTAGGGCTCTGCCTATGATATACACTTGAGCAAGTTTCATTACCTGAATTGCTTCAGCAAAATATTCAACTGTATAAATGTTTTTCTTTTTTTTTAAAGAATTTGAGCTGTGTCAGTCACTCTGGACAAGACAGGATAGGGAGATCCATGGCTGTTTTTACTGAACTATGATATGGCAGTCTTGGTCCTGCAAGGACAATTAGATTTTTGAATAATTTATGGGGTTATTGTCTCATAAATCATTAAATAAATCATATGAACCTAACACAAATAAAATGAGATTTACAAATATTTTTCATACATTACGAACAAAAGAATTTGTTCAGATATATTTTTGCACTTACAAATCTCTCTCAAACAGATGTAATGATGAATTTAAATTTCTTGAGATGTGTTATTTTTTATGTATTCATTTGATAATGACGATGTGTATTTATACATCACCTGGTGCGTGTAATCACTTAGGATAATTTGTGGGTTTTTGAGACATTACTTGCAGCAAAACTATCTACCAATTGTTTTATTCCATGCCAATCAAATGTTAAGACATCCTATCACTAAAACCCGTATTACTCAGATTAGTCACAGTACCTGTGTGCTCACTTCAACCAGGAAACTTGCCTAAGTTTTTATTAGCAAATGAAGCCTTGAAATCCAACTGTTATATTGCAACAAAACCTGTGTGGTGATATGATGGCTGGTGTGCAAGCGTCCAAGCGTGGAAGCGTGTAAGCGGTAAAAACCGTGTGACCTCCCCGTCACCCATGCGTGATTAGACCTGTTGCACCTGTGCCCTTATAGATTTCACCTACCACACTAAACTACATGCCACCCAGTGGTAAATGTGATATAGGCTACAAATTATAAACAGACATAAATACACAGACATAATTAATGGCTCCTACACAACAGTATGTGAATTTTGTAAATGTACAAAAGTGTGTGAAGAAATGTGCTTAAAAACCATACACGTCTGTAGCACTTGTTTGTGAAAACTGGATAGTTTGAGAGGTATTTTGTTAACATTAAAACTACATTTCAGGGAAAAAAATGTTGCCATCAAGCTGTTAAAATGTGTGATTAAGGAGAATACTCCACAGAGAATAACTATTTTTGATTAAATTCCTCAGCCAGTAGATCTTAAATGTATTATTTGAGATTGTATAATTAAGTATGGTCAAAACCATTGTGATTCCTCTTTAAACTGTGGCATTTATTCCTTTACACAAAGGTAAATAATACTGTATAAAGCTCCATGGTGACATCCTTTGGTACAAACATAGCCTGAGCAATGGTGGCAGCCAATGACATTTCTGCAGCCATGAATGAAGCTTCCTTGTAGAAGATTGAACAAAGGGGATCAAAATTCATAGAACCACACGAGGCTTCATCTTCACAAAGTTCGCCACCAAGGTATGTAACAACCTCCTTTACTGGGATACCTTCAACTTCATTAATACTTATATTATTTTTTTTATATTTAACTCAATTAAAAATTCATTTAATTCTGCTTAGATCAATAACTTTGCCAATATTTGACAAAAACACCTAAAACCTATTGCAGATTATTATATTAATGCCTGGCCTTCTTCCACAACCTTTGGATTTCACAAGTAATAGACTGCCAATTTATTAAAATTCAAGAAACACATACGTTCCTGATTATGATTGTACTTTTACCTTTTACCTCGGTCCCTAACAAAGGCACAAAATGTCAAATGTGAATGGCGGTTGAATGTCCAATATGAAACCAACTTTACCTCGGTGGATAAAACAACAAAGCAATGTTTTTTTTGTTTTTTTTTTAAATATAGGTCCAGGAAACTGGACAATCGGTTGTCTTCTTAATATTTCTTTCAAGTTTTTAATTCAATTATAACCATTAATTTAAAAAAAAAACGCTGTTAGATTATAGTTACCTGTTCAGCAGATAAGGGCAGTGTTGGTGCGTATCCTGCGCTTATTAATAGTCATATCTGTAAGGAACGTCATATGTAAACCATTCCTCGTTGTTAAGTTAGAGCAGGTTGTCCCGCCCAGCAGTCCCGGATCTAGACTGCTGTGATTCAGGGGCCGACAGAGATTTGGGGGGGCAACATTTTGTTGTAATAAAATTATTTCTCCGCATGGGGGCGATATATCGACACTTAAAATCGTAGTCTTAAAATGAGACCTTGAAAGATCGGTTTCTGTGATTTTGCGATGTTGATTTAGTTTCCCTTTACATGTTTACTTGCAGCATTTGGATGCTCATTTTGAAGCCCACTTACGACCGAAATCATTTTAAGCTAAATACAATTTACATAAAAGGCACCGCTGGGATTCGAACCCAGGATCTCCTGTTTACTAGACAGGCGCTTTAACCAACTAAGCCACGGCGCCAGGTGTTTAGTCCGGGCGATATTAAACGTTTTTGAAACCGATCACAGAAGTTATAACTATTTATATTACTTAGGAATATGTAATTTCTCAGGTAAGCCTGAATCGTGAGTAACGTTAGTCTACAATATTAATTTAAGAAATATTAACAAAAAAAACGACACAACAAGCAAACAAGATGCCCTTGAGACGTAGGTGGATGCCAAACGTCTACAATGCCATTTTTGTGTAAATCGGTCAAAATAACAAGTCTTACAAATGCTCAGGATATAGTAAGACAGTAGCAGTGCCACCTGTACAGGTGAGATGATGGCGGTTCCAGGAACAACGCATCAAATACCTTTAACATCGCAGAGAAACGTCTGTCGGGAGGTGGGCAACTTTGCGCCGCTCAGGGACACGCTTGAATACGGGATGAGTCATCGCGTAGATTGCCACAGCCTCGTAGTAACCGCTGGAGAGAAACTGATTCACAGAGAGCAATAACGCTAATCACGGAGACAACATTGTGCTATATTATAGCGTGTAACTTCCCGAATAGTATGCCCGGTATACTCCTCCGAATATGTAGTCATGTTTCACGACACCTTCCAAAACATCCACTCATCGACGAGGATGGGATTCGAACCCACGCGTGCAGAGCACAATGGATTAGCAGTCCATCGCCTTAACCACTCGGCCACCTCGTCATAGAGCACCGGTGCAGAATGAATCGAATAGGTGCATACAATTACAGCGTATGGCCGGAATTACACCAGAAGCGGTAGATCCATCCAGAGGAAAATTTAAAAAAAAGTTATGCCCTGCATCAGTAGGTGCACATGTACGTAGCCTATTTTTTTTTTTTTAAAAGTCAACAACAATAAAGACATAGGTTGGTCATCAAATATAGAAGTCTAGAACTACGCTTCAGCAATGATGAATATGTCCATCAACAGTGCATTTCCACAGTGTATTTCTGTGAAATCAGCACGCCAGCCGCTGCTGCACCAGGTGGAGCTTTCCAGGGCATTGTCGATGTGAGGTAGTTACTGCGTTTAGCCATCTGTAATCCACTGAGCAGCAGGGGGAGCCATTTTTCTATTTCACCATCTCTGCTGGGGAAGCCAGGCGGGGGGAGGCTCTGTGGTCGCTGCCTAATAGGCGCAGCTGTGCCTTGTGATCTCTTGGCACTGTCTTCGGCTGGAAACAGGTAGTGTGGAGTGCCACGGGCAATTAAATGCTAACAGTCCTGTCAGAATCAGGCTGATGGTGGAGCCCATGTCAAAATAAGAGCAGTCACTGGGATCCTAATGTAGATGATTCCCTTTCTTCCGCAAAACTAGAGATCAGGGGTGAAATTGCCCAGAACGCTTTATTGTAACCCCAGATTTCCTGTTTCAGAAGTTTCAGTTTTCTTACAGCTGTAATCCACAACCATGGGCGTCCACCCCATGTGGTCGCTTCTGCCATAATTCCCATTGAACGGAGCGAGCGTGGTCGCATCTGGAGACAACTAGTTTGACTTTGCACAGATAGGTTGAACTAGAGGTTAGTTGGCTTAGTCCATGCCTTTCGTTAATTTCATTCCATACAATTTAGAGTAAAACCATGAAAATCAAGTAGGAGTTAATTATTTTGTCTAATCCAGACAAGCTATTGGTGAGTGTTTTATTTTAAAATATTGGGCATATATCTTATATCAACTGCAGTTATGGCAAGAGTTCAGAGTTTACAAACTACGAAATAGTCGTTCAAGGGTAAAGGAACGTGCGTTGGGAGGTCAGTCTCCTTAAAATAAATTCAGTATGTTTCCGATAATATAATGTGTACACAATTAACAAGCATGACAGAACGTTTTGGACTTAGGCTACAACATGGGTCGTGGATAATAATTTCAAGGATAATGCTACCTCAGTTGCCTATGGTTTTGTTTAATTTTTGTTTATTTTCGTCAGGTGATTTACTCTCAAAATAGAAATGTGTAGTCATCTTTTCAGACGTGTATGCTTATTTGTTGATCACCGCTTTCATTAAGCTTTACACTGAGCTGAACTGAAATTGCGTGAAACCGCAAGAACACAGCCGCCTACACCTTTTTTTTTACTTTGGTTTTTAGAAGCATTATCTAAATATCCGTTAACTAAGGGAATAATAATTAGCCGAATACTGTTTACTGTTTATTTTTATTTGCACATTTCTGTGCTTAACGGTTAAGCTGCTGTTTTAAATAATAATGTTGGGCTATTTTAGAGACATATGTTTAAGGTTAACTAGTCATGAAACTTTCAGCCAAAGCAATAGTAAAGCTGTTTAAAAAAAAAAAATGTTTTTTAATGGGTGACCACCATCTTCCTGCTTGTTTTCGCTTTGCTTTGTGAATTTGTATAGCACTGGCTAGTATTGGGATTCGATTACTGTCTCCTAAATGTTCCATTTGCAAGAATAAGGACAAAATGAGATCGAGAATTATGAACCCATATAGAAAGCACAAAATAAATATGTTGTAGGCGTCTTGATTTTGGCTTATATATTTCAATCATTTTTATATCGGTGTTTTACCATTTTTATCTTATTCTTTTCATTTTTTATCTGTCTGTTTTTAGCATTACATAATTAACCTACCGTTCATTTTTAGTATTAACCTTATCCAGTGGCGTCAGTGGCCAGAATTCACCGGGACCCATCTAGGGTCTCGGGGCATGAGTCACACTCTCAGAAGAGTGTTTCCATGCTTCCAAAAGGCTCCTTTGTCGCCCATGGTTCAATGTGTGAACCAAGCGGCCAAAACCAGACTTCGTTTTTGAAGCTCATTTCCTGGTGTTGTAGTTCCTGGTTGCTCACTAGCGCCACTACGGATGGCTCCAGTATAGGTGTTTTCATATCCGGTTTCCATGTAAGTCTACGGTACAAATGCGATCAAAATACAAAGTCAATAATTTTTTCTCACAAGAACAAATAGTCATAATAGGTGTATTTTATTGGTTTTATTACTGTCCATGGGTCGATTTCATGATTTATTGCGTCATTTGGGCACAGTGCCAATATTTGTTCTGGACCAATGAGGTACAGCTTGCGTCACTTCTGGAATCCTGCGGAGGACTAAGCTACAGTAGGGGGTACAGTCTATGGTCACGGGTGGGCGGTGGCGCTTCTTGGCCTTGCCATTGCGGCTCAGGCTACGGTCCGCCTGTGCTAAGTCTGAAAATGCAGGCATCCCATTTCGTGGTGATTTCATTATGGCGCGTGCTATTTACAGCTGCACTAGACGACCATAAAATAATCCTCCTCTTAAGTGTTTCGGCAGCAGAGTCATTTTTACTATTTCCTTTAGCCTACTTAACCAAATAATTACTTGGCAGAAAGCGTAATCAGCTTGCTATATTTGGTAGTCCAGTAGTAGCCTGTGCTAAAACAGTTCGCAACTTCGGCTACCAAGCCATTTGACTAGCTAGCTAACTTTAACCGGCAAACATTCAATCTGTTAAACGTGTCTGGCGGCTTGTCAGTCGTGTACATTCCGTAAATGTATACCTGGGCCATGCTTCATGCATGTGACAAAGCTACTATAATCCCGATTTTGGGATAAACACTTTTTCAGTTTCACGAAGCGAATTAAGAGTCTCAAGGTTAATTTGTTGAATATACAACACACGATGAAATCACACACACAGAATTTAACGAAATTAACCATCTTGGCATTTAGAAAGGAACATGTTTTTAGCATTTAAGAGACCGACAAGCTAGGCATTTAAGACAGTGGTTCTCAGAATCGGTTCTGGTGGCTCCTTGCGTATATTGGCTTTTCGGCGATGGAGTACCTAGTAGTAGCAGGCTCATTAACTGACTGGCGAAAACCTACGACGATAACTTGCTCGGTTAACAGCAGATCTACCAGACAGTTATACGAAAATTAGCCCAGTCAAATCACCAGTAGCCTACACATCTCCGATTGATTGACCATCAGAGTAGTCAATGTTCTTCCACTGTGGTTCATATTGCTAACGCGTGAGCTAACCACAGATAGCCTACCTAGCTCACTGGCAAGCTGATATGCTAGCTAAGCATATTCGTTTTGCTGAGAAGCATACATTGAAGATAACTGAACATAGCCTAATTGTATTTTTAATGTCATACATATAACGTGATTACATGACACAGTACAGTCACGGATGGAAATTAAACTCCGTAAACATCTGATAATATATTTTAAAACATAACGGCAGACAGTCAGCTAGCCTCGTTCAGGTTGAGGGGCTTTTCCGCACCGGACTGTCAATCAAATTGTAAAAATCACAAGACCGCTTAACTCTATGGTTTTGGCTCCAAATCGAGAAAATGGCCGCGCCCGCCATTGAGCTTCAAAACGTGTTTTAGAGACCCACGGAGAGTCAATGGGTGACGTCACAGTAGCTTTGTCCATATTTTTTACAGTCTCTGGTGTGAACTTTCATAGACTTCTTCTTTCTAGGCTAAATATGAGCAAAATCCAAATATATAGTTACCTTTGTGGCGACTCTTCCCTATTCTCAGAAATCTACCGAAAAAATGATGAAATATGTGCAGATCAGCGAGTTACATTAACAAAACGTCTCCGAATACATGCAAATCTCAATTTATAACCGTACAATTTGGCAGCTATTTAACGCCGTACATGCACCCGTAAGTAGAAAAAATTTGCAAAATCTTTGATTTAATGCATTTTTATATTTTATTTTGATACTATTTAGATTTTAAGAATAATTTTTTTAAACTTCAATTTTACGTTTAATTTTCATATGAAAATGTTTTCACATTTGGATTTATAATAGCTTTTGGATACCACAGCTATTTCACAGTGAATATAAATGGTTGGGTACACACAAGCAGCTTAGTTGGATTCAGGGCACATTGGTCTCTTGGCTGAACAACCCATTTATTTTCCAGCAAGATAGCCTATATTGTTTGTAGTACCGTAACTTGGCGTCATTTTGATATCAATACTTTTAATCGCAGGCCTGGATTTTGGCAGTCTGAATGAATGAGTTATAGACGGGGTATATCGGGAGCAGGTGGTGGATCTGGCAGAGGAAATGAGTTTGGTGGAAATGAGTTTGGTGGTTATGGTTTCATAATCTTTGAAAAATGAGGTGCTGCAATACAGGATATGTCTGACACTGCTGGACATCTGCGTGACGGTAGCAGGTAGTTATAAATGTTGTTGGTCGTTGACACACCCAGCACTGGCTCATGTGGCTCTAAAATATCTGACCTGCCCCCAGACGAGTGTTTCCTCCAAGCATAGCAGGGGATGTTGTGTCTCCCCATCACTCTATACTGTTCCCAGCTCATGTGCAGGAGCGCATCTTCACAAAATACAACTTGGGGAACTTTGAGTAATGCAATAAAGTTTGAGTTTGCGTTTTTCATTGTTTGGGCTTGGCCCCTTACTTCCAGTGAAGGCAAATCTTAATACTACAGCATAAGATCACATTCCAGATGATTCTGTGCTTCCCTGTCAGTTTTGGTGATGCTCTTTCCTGTTTCAGCATGACAATGCCTTGGACACACAGCAGGGTCCATACAGAAATAGTTTTGTCGAGAACCGTGTGGAAGAAATTGACTGTCCTGCACAGCCATGTAGTGTATATAGTCAAAGTATTTGAACATTATCAGGTGTAAATGTGAACATCTCAGAATGAAATTCAGCACACCTTATCGAGATCCATTGAATGTTCGTATTGTAGTGAAAAGAAGAAGGAGCAGCTCTTGGAGATTCAGGACATGAACCAGGAGTCTGACTTTCAGGCTCAGTGTGTTTGGAGTAGACTGCTTTGGGTTGTAGTCGCTCGTACCTGTGACTGCACCTGCCAAGTGGGCTTCTTTGCCACTCTCGGGCTGAGCTCCCAAAACAGAGACACTCACTCCCACTTGGGGGCACAGGCAAGTAGTGTGGAGGAACTCCTCCAAGACAGAAAATCAAATTTAGAAATATTTATATTATATTATATTTCCCCAGCTCCACCGCAGAAAAAAAAAAGTTTTTACCAGGAAATGCAGAGCAACAAAACAAAATTGGACCCGATCTTGGTGCTTGCTTCTAATACCACATCAGATCAGTTTTTGATCACACCGTTAAGAGGTGAGCAGGACTTCCCTTGTTAAATTGTTTCTGGAAAAGGGTTTAAATCTGAGATAGACCAAGTCGTGCTGTTTAAAAAGGATAGTTCAACGAATGCCTATTAGTTGTTTAAAACTGTGGATTTTAAACTAATATTGTGCAACACAAAATGTTACAGATTTCAGTTGCCATTCAAATAAACCCTGCTGCTATCTTGATGCACAGGAAAGCTTATTTGAAGTGAAACTACAGTGGACAAAGGTCTTGTTTTAACAGCTAATTTAGCTGCCAACCACTTAAAAGAAGCCATCGAAGCCCATCAAATTGTGCAAGATATGCGTTTGGAAAAGACATGTTGGTGCACTGGTTCTTGTTAGGCAAATTTTGTTTTTACGGTCAAATGGAATACATAAGAGGCGCCACTACAGGGAACGCATTTACAAGGCTGTTAGGGGACAGTGACTACCAATTAAATCGTGGCTACTTCATATAGATTTATTTATTTATTTATTAATTTATTATGGGAATAAAAAAACATATTAAAAAGCACCGTATATATGTACATTTGATCCCACAGGATGGCACATGAACATTTTTACTAGTGCACGTATTTCTAAACTGGTCCTCAGTGAGGAAAAAAGAAGTAACATATAATGGACGAATTAAAAATTACTGACAAAAGCATAAATTAATGAAGGCACTGCTTCAACGAGCAATGTATGGCGTGTCATCATTGAATCGAAACAATATACAGCACATACAGTATTTGCAGGCATGCAAAGTACATGGACAACAGAATAAAAGGCAGGCTTTACATATGAACAACGCAGCCCATGCAATGGTGAGACAATATACAACAGAACAAAATTTTAAAAACTATAGCCAGGAATTAAGTGCATACAAAGCAAATAATCCAATCGTTAACTCTTTTTTTCAAATATTTGGTTAGACCGAACTGATTTAATTTCATGGGGCAATTCATACCACTCAACAGCTTCTGTAATTATAAAAAAAAGTGCTTGTCCCAGATTTCTTAAATCTAAAAACTTGTAAGTGTTAAAAGTAAATTAATTAATTAAATAATTAGAACGATACTTGGAAATAGCATTCTGAATAATTTTATGTAATAGACTGAGCTTTATTTGAGCGACTCTGAAAGTTAGCCATCTTAAATTCTTTAAATGCACAGATGAGTCCAGGTGGGTTTGTGGGTGGAGTTTAAGAACAACTCTTATAAGAGGTTTCAAGTTATTTTTTTTTTTTTTTGAGATGTTAACGAGTACAGAAAACCATGAGGTACAGGCATAATCAAAATGGCACTGTACAAGTCTGACAGAGTCTTCAGTGTTTCTGTCATGGTTCTGTGTTTCCGTCTCTATCTTTCCTTGTTGGGCCGCCAGATGGCGGCACTTCTGTTTTGTGTCCTGCTTGTACCCTGTTTAATTGTATTATTGTTATCAATTGTTCAATTATTGTTTTTTGGTTGTCTCGTTTTCCCTTCCCTCTCTGTGGCCTGATTGTGCATTGTGCCCTGCTGTGTCTCGTCAGTGTCTTGTCTATTTAAGTTCCCTTCTCCCTGACTCAGGTGCTGCATCCTTGTTTGTGTGTTTGCGGGTGCCTCTGATTGTGTTCTGCCCCACCTGTTTCCTCTCAGAGTAGCTTCCTGTGTTTTTGCCCACTTTCTGTTGTTACGTGCTTTTGGATTTTTGGATTTTCTTTGTCTCCAGGGTTTTGAAGTTTTTTTTTTTTTTCTTTTTTTGAGAGTTGCCCTGCGAGGCTTTTTGTTCCCTGCTTTAGTTCCTGTTCTGTTTAGTAAAGTTTTTGTTCACACCATTTGGAGTTTGGAGTTTTTCCCCCTCACTCTGCGTTTCGGTCCTAATCCCCCATGCACCCTGACAGTTTCTTTGTCTAGAAAACTGGATATTCTGGTTAAGAATTAGATACTTTGGTAAATTTTTTCCTAACACCTTAAAGACCATGGGTTGACCTATCATACACTGAGCGCAGAACACACTGACAGCTGCCCTTTACTCCTGAATTTGGCAGGGCTGTGCCAGTGATTGAATGTACGTTTGGAATGTTAAAAATGTGTTTCAGATATGTGGACCGGTCAGTTGGTACATTGCAGTAGAGTCCCCCGGAGGTCAGTGGCGTGCTCAATTTTGCGCGACATCGCAGCGGCAGTGTAGTATGATAGTCAGGGAACTGACCGTTTGTTTGCGGGGGACTATAATTATGAAAATGAAACTATGCAGTCTCACTTCTTTTTGATATCGCAAGTATATCAAAAATGGTGTAGAGAGGGTAAAAAAAGCCCATGAGACACTGCTGTCCCGAAGCTGTTAATGCCAGAACCACGTGACCGCTATTATATTGAACAAACCAATCAAACGTTTTTGTTTGGTTGGGTACACCAAAGAGGATGGGTTTATTTTTAACTTGTTGTACATACTGTTGTGCACAGTGACCCATTCTTCAGGGGCTTAAAGAGCTTGACTCCCGATGAACTGATTATTCAGTAGTTGCACAACTTGTCAATATTTGGTTATTACTTATCTATGGCAGGGCAGCCAAACCATGTTCCTGGAAAATCTACCATCCTGTAGGTAGGGTCACTCTAGCCCTGCAAAGCACGCCTCATTCAGCAGCTAGAGATCTCACTGAGCTGCTGATTAGTAGAATCAGGTCTGCAAAATTAGGGTTGACATGAAAACCTGCAGGACGGTGGATGTAGGGGAACAGGGTTGGGCTGCAAATTGCTTTCAAAGAGCTTTCCTACTGTCAAGAATAGCTTCTGCTAACCCTGATGAAATGGTTACGTTGCGTCATCATATTAGCCCATCATATCAGCCATAATTTTAGTGTTGGTTGTTATTGGCGAGTTCATTAGCGGCTGAAATCTTATCGTGCAACCCTTGTTTGGTGGATTTTTCTAAAATCAGATGGAATTTTAAAGCTGATTTAGGCCGCCCAGTGGTGTCACTATTGATTTGAGTAGCCTATCATCCACGTGCTATAGCACAGCCCTTTCCTGTGTTTGGGGGTAATGCTTGCTGCCTGAGAAAATCCAACATGGAAGAAAGCAGTTGTGAAAACCCTGGGGGGATGCATGTACAGGTATTCCTCACCTACTGGGATCAGCTGAAATGTGTTCCTGAGGGCCACTGCAGTTATGAGTGGCCAACATGTGAATGTCATGGCAGGTAGACAAGTCTGTGGATCAGAATCCACAGGTGCTTATTTAGTAGCCTTCACATTTCTGTCATCAGTAGTCAGTTGCCATTGGTATTCTTTACTGGATAAACTTTGTGAGTTTACTGTACTTGGCAATTTGTTGGGGCTTTTGCGTTTGGGAGACTACACAGAGGCCTTCTAGTTCTTTCATTATTGTTTCTTCAACTGCAACTATAGCTTCTGCTTTGCTTGGCTAGCGATGCATGGGAAGGGATATGTACACCATTAAAGGGGAATTCCACAAATATATTAACAAAAGTATGTTTCTTTATAAGCAAATAACATCAATATTATGCTATTTATACACCATGCCATGAGCAAATACAAAATAAAATTTGTATTAACACTTTAGTATTAACACTATGTTTTCAGATGCAATAAGCAATTAGATGGACAAACCATGCTTTTGCAATCTCATTTACAGCATGTCTTGCAGTACTCATTGTGTCAGTGAGCATCACTGCAAAAAGTTTAAAGTAATTTCAATGCTCTACATTAGTAGGAACAAAATTTAAAATCCCAGCCTGTGTGATGCTCAAAAATGGCACAACTGGCTTAAAGAAATGACTGGGCATCATAACAAAAAATATTTAATATTTTCAATTTTCAATGATGTAGGCTATCAGGGGATAATCATGCAAATCTGTAGGCTGACACACTGATGCTATATTTGTGATGTGATTCATATTTTACAGTGATTTTCACATTGTGACTCAAATAGCTTGACAAAGAAATAGGGCTGCAAATGTTGCTAAAATATGCAATCAATTCATCCAAAAATAGGATCACTATTGCACATCTTTACCACTACATACATCTTCTGATAGTATGCGACACCATCAATTTTGACAAACGGGCACTGGTGGAGAGGTTTAATCTGGGTAAATCTCTGAGTAAGCCTGCTGGCAATGATGTATCATTGACAGTGTAAGGCATGCATTGATGAAGTTGTTCACACAACGTGCATAAGATGGCTTTTCACATAACATTTCTGTGATATCTTTCTGCTCCAAGGGTAGTCTCCAGTGAGCGTCATGCTGTGTCACACAGTCACTCAATGTCAAAGCAAGTAGCCTCAACAAACTCCATGCGCTAGGCTGCCTTTTGTTTCAGACTGTGAAAAATTATCTGGTATTGTCGTGACTGGTTTATCCAGTTTATCGAGGGGACCATTTCTCTTGGTAGGTATCCTCCCGTTCAGACCAGGAAGTTTAAGGAAACCCTTACACCGTAGGGACTTTAGCAACCGGGCTAGTGATTAAGGTATTACACCCTCCAATAAATTGTGCATAATATCTGGAGGTAAACCATTAACCACGTGGAAACTACTAGTTTTCCGGAGTTAAACAGGGAATTCTTTTGAGTGCTGTGCATTCTTGCCTGAGAGGCACCTTATTCAACCACAGCAGCATCGTAGCTGTATTCATCTACTCATGCTGTGCATGCAATTCATCGGCATCAAAACGTATTCTGGAGTTGACCTCTTTTACGAGGGCAGTGTCTCCAAAGGCTTTCCACGTATGGACCAAATGAGGCATTTAAGTCCCCAATCTGATTGCTGTTCTGAATGTCCACACAGATGTATGCCATTGCACCATGCAGCTTCTCTGAAATTCCAGGAACTCGTATGCCGTCAGTTTCGAGAATAGCTACTTCTGCATTTATCACCTTGGCTATACTACAAAAGCCACTCTTTCGAACATCTTGTGACTTGCACATGGCAAGGAGTTGCATGGCAGGCTTTTGGACTTGCCTTTATGGTGCAGAAGGCTTAACATTGTGTTATCATCTGAATGGAATGTTCAAAAAATGTTTGAAAATACAGGGTGCTCTGCAAATATTTCCCCGTCTTGGAGGCCTGAGAGGAGTCTTTTCACTGTTCTTGGTTTACCATCACAACCAGAGTACTCAAGTGGTTTAACAAATGGGGAAATTAGTATTCGTTTCTGTTCCACTTTGTGTCAACCTCTGTCAAGCTTTGTCGTAAACCATTATGGTGCATTCACAAATGTCCCCTGAAACTGTATTGTTTAGTTTGTGTTTTTCACAAACGTTTTTTTAAATCTCACTTAATGAGTCCATCAGACACATCAATGGCAGTGGTGCAGTCCTCTGTAATTGTTTCCATTGTGCTTGAAGGAGTCTGTTATATCTTTAGCACCTGTTGTCTACCTCTTATCAAAGTTGTATTTGGCGACGAGTGGCACAGTGGTAGAACGGGCTTAAGAGTCGCGTCGATCCGAAGCATGCGTTACCTGAGAGGTACTTACGTCATTGTTCAGATATCCACTGTAAAATGTACAATGAATGGTTCAAAGTTGTAGTCGCTGTAAGTTCTGTAAGCTGTAATTAATATAAGGAGTTTAGTTCAGAGCGTATAATTTGCAAACACTATAACACACCACTACAGATCATGTTAGCACAAGAGTCCCCTGATGGTAATTTGGGAATTGATTTATTTGTCAGCTTCCAAAGAGCAAAGTTCAGTTACCCAGTAATGGCAGGAAAAAAGTTCCTGTACTTCTTTGCAAAACACAGAGCAGCTACATACGGTAAGCCATGGGTATAAAATATTGTAATCCAAAGATAATCAGCCCGTAATTACCTTTGCCTATTTTCCCTAAAGGAGAATACGTGATCTGGGCCAGGAAATACAGAGGGGCGTTTGTGATTTACCACTGTAAATTTGAAACTACTCAAATGAAAGGAATGGAAATGCTGATTAAACTGACATCCAATAGTTAACCTAATTTAATGGTTATATGGTGGGAATTAAAAAGAGGTTATTGGTCAGTCAAAACTGGTTGTAACCAAAAACTTGAGTAACAAGGTTCAGCTGACATATAAATGCTGCCAAATTCAGGGGTACTAATATAATAATCTTTTCAATTTGAGGTGTAGTGTGTGTGTTGTCATTAGGACACTAGGTGTGTCCAGCCTTTCTAATTTGTTCATTGCACTTTTTCCAGTTATCCAATAAGCTATGTGTTTTCTCTGTTCAAATTGTAACAAGCGGAATGAATAGTCCTACATATATACTGATTTGTGGAAAGACATCAATTGGTAAATAAGATAATTAATTAATTAATTGACAAGAAGCAAGTAATTACAGTTTAGTAGGCACTCATCCATTTATACAGTTAAATTAACTGATGCAATTCAGGTTAAATGGGCCTACTTTGCTCCCAACCTGGGAATTAAACTTACAATTTCTCAGTTACATTCCCTAACAATGCACAGCCTATATTATAACCCGTTACTACACTTTTACCCTAACAATTTTAATTTAATAGGCCTACTTGTTTATTGATTTAAAGTTACTTTAAATAATTTAGAAAGCATTGGCTAGCAGTATTGTTTTGGAATACAGCGTGTTTATTTTGTGTTGGGTAAGGTAGCCAATATTGTTTATTGTAATTTTGATATCGGTATTTTTAATGGCAGGCCTACATTTTGCAAGTGTTGATGACTTGCAGTTCTTTGTAAGTGTGAGTAACTTGCCATCGTTGACGTTGAAAACGTGTGTTTCTTCAGATTGAACACTTGTCTAGGTTGTGTTTGTGTACGTGGAGGGGGATTTGGAGCGAACGGGAGCGCAGTGCCTTGGTGACAGCCTACGCTCGGTGGGTGATGCTGTTTGCCTCTGTCGCAAATTGTGTTTTGGTTGCGGTTCCCGGAGGTAAGCCACACCTATGGTCTGTAGGCAGAGTGGAACGTAACGAAGTAATCGTATTTTAAAACCTCTGTCTTGAAAGTATGCAGTTTCATACACACGGTAGGAAATGTGATTATGTGATTATATCGCGGGTAATATCGGTGCTGATTTTAATTCTTATAATTAATCCTAATGGTTCTTAAATTTCAAAAGGTTTAGCGTTTTTGTGTGATTTTAAAGGCATATTATTACAGTTTTAGAGGAACCGTACAGCTATTTTCTCGCTTCGACACTTCGTCTTCAAAAACATGTTCACTTTAAGTGGCGAAATAAGTGTTTTTCTATTAAACTCTGTGCTAGGGGGTCATTTCCACATAAAGCAAACTCTCACGTGGGGCTAATTCAGAATTTAGCTCAATAACTATCTACGGTAAGACTGTTCGATAAACACAATTTACTACGGTAGCATTTAAACTGTTAGCAACTGCAATTCAAATTTTATTTCCTAGTATCACTGCAGCTGCGTAGAACTCAGTTTAAGCGGGCTGCGCTAACTCCGGAACAGCAGTGTTTAAAAATAATAATAATAGTAATAATAATCATTAAATCGTAAACATGAATGAGAGAAAACAATTTTTTTTTTTACATTTGTGAACATAACTTTTTCGTTTACAATTCAGAAAAATGCGTTTGATTTTATTTTATTTTTTGATCACGAGAAACATTTCCACATCTACGCCTACGATTTTTTTTACGCGTGCGATTTTTTTCCCTATGCGTGCGATTTTTTTCCCTACGCGGATAATAGGCTTACTTTCGGCATTAAATTGACGCCATGCTTGTTTGTCAGAGGTGGGTGCGAGCAAGCAAGACACTTGTAAATTATCTCCATATGCATTATAAAATTTTCACTATGTAACCCAGTAATAAAACACCTGGTGTTCCTTAATAAACAAATGAAAATCATAGATGGTAATCTTAAACCTCTTTATGCTGAAGACTTAACCAATATCTAGTTTACTTGTTACTTACATATTTACATATTATTACATATTATTGTGAATCAGGCTTTGTATTTGTGAATTGCATTCTACATTTGCAAATGGTTTTCATTTTAAAACCATATAGGATATAGAGTCAGTATTTAAATTACATGTCAGGCTCAGTTCACCCAGTGCTTAACTCTGAACATTCATCATGGCTTTGCATACCCCACCTATGCTACTTTAAAAATCTGTATCTTCAAACTTATTTGCTATATGAAATGCTGCACATTGCCGACGCAAAGTGTAGGGGCCTCACCAGATAAGGCAATCTGTAACAGGGTTAATGCCAGTCAAGTTTAGCTGTGCATCTGGCAGCCAACTACTGTTTACATGCCTTGGTACTCAATGTACTTTATATTTGGAGTCATAAGTCAAAATATAGCTGCAAGCAGCGATGTCGGAGGTCATGCACCAAGGGTGAGCTGCTGAGCACTGAGTGCAACTCACATCTTTCAGAAATTTCTGCACAAACATAAACAAAGTTTTGTAACAATTTAGTCATCACACCACAGCTGTGCTGCTGGGGTGCACTGCATGCTTCAATGGGAGAGGGAGATAAGCGGTTTGCAAGGTCCAGTCCTTTGTGCCTCCCAGTCTGGCACATGCACACATGTGGTCCTTATGGTGGTGGAGCACCAGGCCACACAGCCAAAAGAGAGAAATCACAGGTGTAAATATGTAATTTCACAAAAATTGTAACCTTGTTTGACACACCTACTCACATACTTCAGCCAATGAGTGCAATATCAACAGCCAGAAAGGGGAGAACAACATTTGCGCACCACATACGCTGCATGGAAGCAGGCAACTTCCTGGACCGTACTCAAATGAATGAGACACACTAAAAAGCCTGGTCTACGGGTAATGTCAAATAGCCTACAATTAAATCGCAATCGCTCAAACATGTAATCGTTGTAATTGAGAGCTGTAACGTTACAATTCATCAGCATGGAAACAGTTGTATAAGTCATCAGTGTAGGCTAGAATTATAACGTTATGCTGTGTCCATGTATTTAATATGCTGTATCAACATTTGTTTGTTCTTGTGAAAGCATGTCTCTTTTCAAATCGTCCAAGAAGTCTCTAAGTGCATAACTAGCCCTACCTAGTCTGTGCGTTCAACTTCAACCTCAGTTCTTCCAACGACTTTCTCTTTGCCTCTCCCCTGCCTTCGCCTGACTCCTCAGCACTCAGTTAGCTAGTTTTTTAACTCGTTTTTTGCATGAATGAAAAAAATAACATAGCTAGTAATTTGTAGTTAGCAAGCTAGCTTACATTTTACATCAGAAAGAACGAGTGGGAGAACGGCAGCCGTGCAGCTGCTCGCTCCCGTGGGGGCACGCACGTCATGCATCAAGCATAATGGTTGGCTGGAAAGATGCGACCTGTTTTTTTTAAATGACTTTGCCTCTAAGTACAGATCAAGGATCAGATTTATTTATCTCAATTCAGGGCCAGTATATTATTTAGTATGGGTTATTTTGATATTTTATTAGGGTAATGGTTGTAAAAAGAAATTCCCACGTGAAGATAGTTTATGTTACGCAATTTACTGTCAGGATTGTTGGGGAAATACAAAGAAACTCAGGAACAAACGAAGGGGCCACGAGGGGCAAAACCACAAACTCAAAAACCAAAAGAAAAACAGAACAGAACACAGGCAGGGCGGAAATACGGGCAGGCTGAACACACACAAACAGGCGGAAACTCACAATCAGAAACATAAACGCAAGCAAACAGATACATACAAGGCAGAAACAAGCACAAGGAACCAGCACCTGAGTCAAGGGGACAAAGAACTTAAATAGACAAGACACAGGTGAACTCAATACATAATCAGACGAGAGGGAAGGGATAACGAGAGACAGGTGGGGACGATGATTAAATAACGAGACAAATAATGGAAAACAATACAATTAACACGGGAAACCAATGAGGGAATGAACAGAAATACAAAAAACTGAGAAGTGCCGTCAACTGGCGGCCCAAAAAGGAAACATAGAAACAAAAGACAGAACCATGACAATTTACTATCACGGTATTAGGTTGCGTTTATGATAGTACTATTTCATATTTGAATTTTATGGTATAACATTATACCGGTATACCGTCACATCCGGGGTAAACGGAAACTTCCAAAAGGCCCTCAATTTAAGGTTGTCATTTGCACCCCCGTAGTGAGTTCTGTTCTGCTCGTCTCCACGTGCACACGATTTACATTAATTGCAGATTTACTCAGTTTACTAATTCATTGAAGCCTGACTGTCTGAATTCTCATTTACTGAAAGATCCTGGTGACGAAGATCTCCTGTGCAACTTGGAGTCATTAGCAGGACAGAGGAAGCGCAAGAAGCACCTTGGCTGACCTGAGTGCAGTGAGTTATGTTTTCATTACGACCCTCTGTCGATTAGCTCAGTGAAGCATTGAAGCAGAGGTGCTTCCTCTCCTTTTAAATTCCAACACACAGAACTGGTGTTTATACACTGTGAATGGTGAGAAATGGGTGGCGGAACAGGACATCGCTTTGAGAATGATTGTTTTTTCAATAGAGAGCGCTGGGTGTAATTCCTCTGAGACAACTATTCACGTGTACTAGGTCTTCATTTTTCATTTTCTGTTATACCATTTTAAAAAGTACACCAATTTAAGTACCATTTTATCTTAGGTGTATTCGCAAATACACCAGTATGTACTTGGAGGTCAGTGGGCACTAAGCATAAGCTTTCATGTCAATTTTTAAAAATCACCAGATCAGAAATCCCATTGGTTTAATGCTGAGTATTAAATGGAATTGAATGGGATATTCATCATTGCACAGTTGTGGTGTTAGAAGCAATAACACATTTATGATTATATATGATTCACTGCCTCTTTGCAGATATCAAGAGAAAATGAACCTGAAAAGAATTGAAACTAAAGTCCTGCTTGTGATTTCTCCTGCAATTCTGTTTATCTTCCTTTTTTTGGTAAGTGCCCGCTTGTTTTGTTGTTTTTATCTGTAAAAAATAAATAATAATAAAAATAATGCTTTGCTAGCACATTGCAACCCCACGGTGTTCAGCATTCACAGTAAAATTTCCAGTGTTAATTTCCAGTGTTAATTGAACTCTGTGTTAATTCAACACTTAACAGATCTGGAGTGTGGGACCAAATGTTATGTGTTAAGAGTTGAATTGACACTGGACATTTTTACTGTGTTGTAAGAGTTTCCAACTTTGAGCAAGTAGATGGCAAACAGCCTCCAGCGTTAGAGCTACTTCTGTTTCAGCAAGTGCATAAACTGTTACTTTAAGCCTTTGTGTGTGTGTTGGACAGGGGTATACATTTGAATCAAATTTGCATATCTCCATTCTTCCAAAAAAATAAATTATTTGGAAAGCAATCAAAGTATGTTTTTAAAAATTTACTCAGAAGGCTAGTTATGGTATTTGAGTTAAATATATCTATATCTACTAAATATACTTGTAAAAAATGATTCATATTTTTGTTTTGATACACATAAGCAAAGACTGAATTGACCTTCCAAATATGTGCATGTTGTGTTTAAAATGTGATGCTATCTTTGCCTTTCCTTTTGTCCCACTGATATGATTGGGTATTAAAATTGGGTATTCGCAAGTGGCTGAAATATGGAGGTTAAGGAATAACTGACGGTACTTTAATAGCTAGGCCACAGATCAAACTTTTTTCGCCTTAATTCTCTGTGTTCTCCCTAGGTGTACAATTACAATATGCACTCGGAAGGTCCAAGAAAGCTGCCTGCTCCAGCAAATCGTCATCATTATCCCACCAACCTGGACTCAGTGGACGGCTCTGCTCCCGCTGAGCAGTCCACTGCCCAGGACGCCGCACAGAATCTACCTCCCAGCAAAGATGGTGTGAGTGACGTGGGGTCAGAGGAAAGGACATCGCTCCTGGCCGGCTTGTGGTGGCCACTGGACAATAAAACACTTACCTCTGTGACGGAGGCCACGGACGCAACCAAATGCTTCTACAAGGTCATCGACCTCCGGGAAAATTACACCGTCGGAAGCGTCGTCCGCGTCGTGCTGGTTGCCCGGGACGGGAACGGGAGACCCAAAACCCACGGCGGAGACTTCTTCCAGGCCAAACTGCACAATTCGGGGCTCAAAGCCAGCACCTTTGGCCCGGTGGTGGACCACCTCAACGGGACGTACACGGTCCAGTTCTCCCTGCTCTGGCCCGGCCCCGCCCGCGTCTCAGTCCGACTCATACACTCCAGCGAGGCGGTGCAGGTCATCCGCAGGCAGCGACAGCAGGACCCCGACAAGGTGTACTTCTTCGGACATTTTGTGGACGGGAGCAGGACGGAGCAGGTGCCGTGCAACGCGCAGCGGAGCCCCTGGCTCGTCGGGAACGGCACGGGGGGCTGCTGCCAGTACACGGACCCGGTCACGCGGGAGTCCTGGTTCTGCCGCCGACCGGCCTCTCTGCCCTGCTGGACGCTGACTTACCACAGCATGGGCAGCTACCGGGCCAAGCTGTCCAGCCTGGATGCCAGTGTTCTCCACGGGTAGGTCTCCTCAGTCATATTCATCACGTTACGTTACAGGCATTTAGCAGACGCTCTTATCCAGAGCGACTCACACACCTTTTTACACAGCATTTTTACATTGCATCCATTTATACAGCTGGATATAGACTGAAGCAATTGAGGTTAAGTGCCTTGCTCAAGGGTACAACGCTTGACCTTTTGGTTACAATCCCAGTTCCTTACCCACTGTGCTACACTGCCGCCCGTTGAATTCCCGTTATATCCATTGATCCGTTGTATTTTCCCTGAAACAGCGAAGGACAAAGGATGTTTAAAAAGGCAGGTGGGGTTCTTATGTTGAAGGATTACAGTTGTGTCTGGTTAGCCACCCATAGGTGTAAAGTATAGCATTACATTACATTACATTACATTCATTTGGCAGACGCTTTTATCCAAAGCGACGTACAAAAGTGCATTTTCATGATCGTAGACAACTGCTGAACACGGGTTCAGTAAGGTACAATTACTTAGTTTGTACAGCTATTTCTAGCCGAGAACAATGAACACTATCCTGGTCTAACATCTGCAAAGCCAAACTAGGCAGAAGAATAAGCTACAGTATTAGGACGAATACAATTTACCAAGAAGTGCAGGGATGGGGCAACATGTAACAAGTGACAGGAAAAGGGTTTTTTTTTTATTTTTTTTTTATATATATACAGCGTGGTGGTGGTTATTCTAGGTATAGTCTGAAGAGATGAGTCTTCAGGCCACGGCGGAAGATGGATAGTGAGGGGGAGGTTCGGAGAGGGACGGGGAGTTCGTTCCACCACTGGGGAGCTAGGGTGGAGAAGCTCTGTGATCCCTTTGGGCGGGTGGGAGGGGTTGCAAGACGCCCTGCTGCCGCAGAGCGGAGTGGTCGAGCAGGCACATAGAATTGAGTCATGTCCTGCAAGTAGATGGGGGCTGTCCTGTTGGCGGCAGTGTAGGCAAGGGTCAGGGCTTTGAATCGGATCCTGGCAGCGACCGGTAGCCAGTGAAGTGATCGCAGCAGAGGAGTGACGTGGGAGAATTTGGGGAGGTTGTAGATGAGTCGGGCAGCGGCATTCTGAATCATCTGTAGTGGCTGTATGGCACAAGCTGGCAGGTTTGCAAGGAGAGAGTTGCAGTAATCAAGGCGAGAGGTCACCGTAGCCTGGACGAGCAGCTGGGTAGAGTGCGTCGTCAGGTATGGTCGAATCCTCCTGATGTTGTATAGGAGGAATCTGCAGGACCGTGATGTTGCCTTGATGTGCTCCTTGAGGTCCAGTTGGTCATCCAGGACCACCCCCAAGCTCTTGGCAGAGTGAGAGGCAGTCACTGTGGTGCCATCAACCGTGATTGAGAGTTCACGAAGCAAGGAGGTCTTGTACAGGAAGAAGAGCAGCTCAGTTTTGTTGAGGTTGAGCTTCAGATGGTGGCTGGCCATCCAGGTGGAGATGTCAGCCAGGCAGGAAGAGATCTTATCATTGATCTGTGTGGCCGAGGGGGGGAAAGAAAAGAAGAGTTGTGTGTCATCTGCATAACAATGATAGGAAAAACCATGTGAATTAATGACTGAACCAAGAGATCTGGTGTATAAGGAGAACAGCAGAGGACCCAGTACAGATCCCTGCGGCACTCCCGTAACAAGTGGATGAGAGGCAGAGGCAGACCCCTTCCAGATGACCTGGTAGGTCCTATCTGCAAGATAGGAAGCGAACCAAGACAGGGCAGTCCCGGCAATTCCCATCCCAGCCAAGGTGGAGAGGAGTGTTTTATGGTTGACCGTGTCAAAAGCTGCAGACAGGTCAAGAAGGATCAGGACAGAGGAAAGGCGTGAGGCTCTTGCAGTGGCAAGTGCCTCCGTCACAGTTAGTAGTGCAGTCTCTGTTGAGTGCCCGGATTGGAAGCCAGACTGGTGAGGGTCTAGCAGGTTGTTCTGATGGAGAAAAGAGGTTAATTGTTTAAGAACTGCTCGTTCAAGGGTTTTGGACAGAAAGGGTAGAAGGGATACGGGTCGATAATTTGTTACATCGGAGGGGTCTAAGGTGGGTTTTTTGAGTAGTGGGGTAACACGAGCCATCTTAAAAACAGAGGGAACATGACCAGAGGAGAGAGAGGAATTAACAATGGAAGACAGATAGGGAAGGAGCTCGCTGGAGATGGATTGGAGAACTTTAGATGGGATGGGGTCAAGTGGACAGGTGGTTGCGCGATGAGAGGTGATGAGTTGTAATACATCGGAGTCCTCCAGCATTTCAAAGGAGGTCAGTGTGGCTGTGGGTTTGTCCTGGGGGGTTGGGGGGCTCACTGGATGGGTGAAGGAGTTCCAGATTGTAGCTACCTTTCCTTCAAAGGCGGCCAGAAAGTCATCTGCGGAGAGGGAAGAGGGAGGTGGGGGTGGACGAGGAATGAGGAGGGAAGAGAAGGTGGAGAATAGTTTACGTGGATTAGAGACACATGCACTGATCTTGGACTGGAAAAAAGACGTGAGGGCAGATGTAAAAGTCGCCAGCAGGGTATGGTATGCGGTCAGGTCATCAGAGGATCGGGATTTTCTCCACTTCCTCTCTGCAGCCCGCAATGATGTTCTGCTGGAGCGTAGTGACTCGGTCAGCCATGGGCAGGGGTGTGAGGAGCGTGCTGGCAGAGTCATCTTGCAATATTTAGAAAGTCCTTCATTTACATGTGTTTTTGTTAAGTGTTTATCTGTTTAATATTATCTATACAAACCTAATTATCTATTCACTTTTGTTATCTGGCTTTGCTAGCTAGCAAGCTAATGCTATAATTGCTAGTACAGCAGCCATTAATCCCTCGATATTGTAAATGCCCTCAAATTAAAGCTGACAGTCTGAACTTTAACCTCATATTCATTGCGTTATTTCAAATCCAGTGTGCTGGAGTAGAGAGCCAAAATTGTGTCATTGTCCTAATACTTTGCATTTAACTGTATATTGTTTGTACTGTTTGGAATTGAGATAAAGATTGTGTACACACACACATACATATATACATTGTATACATATATATATATATATATAAATAGAGACTATGAGGTGTATATATGTATACAGAAGGCTGTTCTGTGCTGCCTTCCCCTGAATGAAAGCCTCCTCCTGGTCTGCCCTCCTGAGTCTTACTCTCTGCCATGTGTACACCTAAAGTCAAATTTATTTCACTCTATGCCTCCACACATTCCCTGCTTTCTTCCTCATGGGACCACCATTATTGTCCACCAATGCAGGGGGGGACAGGCATAGGTGCTTCTGCACGGGCCTTTTTTAGCACATTACTATCGGCCACTGCCGGTTTTTTTTTTTTTTGGGGGGGGGGGAGGGGGCATTGACTGAGGTATGACACAGGAGTTCTAGGAACAAATGCAGGAACCTCATTAACATTAGTCTACTTTGCCAAGGAAACCAAACACCCAACACACTCTGCTCCGGGAGATCCTGCTTGTTCTATTCATAGCCCTGGAGATCTGCCCAGGAGGGGCCCCTTCAGTTCCCCTGCGCTCTGAGCCTCTACACCAATGAAACACTTGAGTTTATTCAGCTTCCCTCTTTCTTCCAAGAGTTTGTCATTAACCCGCTCGATTTTTTTAAACAATTCATTTACCAATGTGCACATAGGGAGACTGTTTCGTGGGCAGTCCACCAGAAACTGAAGACATTCACCTTTATTGTTGACAGTATTGTCCCAATGCGTTGGTCACTCCCACAGAAAGTACCCACCATGTTGAGAACCACCCCATCTCCTGAACGCAGTTTCCCGCCTATTTCCTCATGAGGATGCCCCCACTACAAAACTTAAGAGTATTTCAAATACTTTTACTTTGTGTGTTTGGGAGATAGCAGTGTGCCAAGCTCACCAGATCCAAGTTCCGGTGTTGAAACTCTTTTGAGTAAATGTTGATCAATAATTTAACGTTCTCCTTTTCAGCTCCAGAACAAATATCATGGTGCCTGGAAGGGACTTCGAAATCCATGTCTTGCCCCAGGATGAGAAAATGAGTAAGTCTGAAAAGGGCCACACACCCCAGGTGGTTATTTTTGTGCTATTGCCTGCCTATAATTTGCTATTTTCCGTATAGGCTGTGGAAGGAGTCCACTTATTCAGGGGTTATTATATCAGGGTTGGGGTCAGGTCCATTTCAGTTCAATTATGGAGACACACTCGCGCTTCAGCCAGCTTGGTCAGAATCCCGGTGCTCTCGGTAATAGACGCACAGATCAGCAAAGACACTCTGGGTAGCTTCACTTAAAAGGACTTACCCGGAGGAAGGCACTGGAGCGCACGGACCTTCCGGCCTGCGCTCGGTCGGAAGTGTGATATTCTGTGACGTAATGTTTTCACTGCGGACGTAAAGAACGTGTTAAGGGCCCTGTCATTGTTTTAAAGACCACCACCAGGGCGGCGAGCAATGTAGCGGCCACAGGTGCTCTGCTAACGGTGAATTAATCTTTAGCGCTGTGGTTAGGGCGCTAAAGATTAGCCCCCCCCCCCCCCCCCCGGAGAGACCTGAGTTCAATCCACACCAGATCCCTGCCATTACAATATGTTCAGTCCGGTCGAGCTTTGTGATTATTACGTTGATTTAATTTTTTTTTTTTTGTCGCTTCTTTTTGAAAGGAGAAACCCGTCCGCAGTGCAGGCCGGGTCTGGGCACCGCCGTGCCCGCCGGGTTCTACTTCCAGGACCGCTGGACCTCGCTGCAGTGCCGCTCCCGGTCCTTCCCCACCCCGGCGCTGCTGTCGGCCTGCCTGCGGGACAAGGAGGTCCACATGATGGGAGACTCCACCCTGCGGCAGTGGTTCGAGTACCTGGAGAGCGCCGTGCCCAGTAAGACCCCCGAGGCGGCCCGATGTCCCGGAACTTTCCTCTGAGCCGGAAAGGAAGGGAGACTTTATGCTTCACTGAGCCGCTGTGTTTAAATGTCATTGCCTTTTTTTGCGTGTGTGTATTTTCATTACTTATGTTCGTTTCGTTATTTATTTATGACCTTTTGACGTTAATTAAACATATATGTGTAAACATATGTGCTGTCAAAGAAAAGATTTACAAGTAACCCAACCCCCCCGCCCACCCCCCCCCCCACACTCACACACACCTATCATATTTCGCCCCCCACACACAATGCAGCTGTTGCCAATAAGGAATCTGCGCACCACACCCCCTTTCATGCCTCATGTCCTCTTCTCTGGTGACCATAGCAACATGCGGTTGAGGTAATCACACGGAAAGCAATGCATATACACACACATGTAAAATTAACTTGGAGCAGAATATTTACATGTCCTGTTGCTCATTGCCGTTTTAAACAGCATAAACATTATCTCGCACTTGTTTTAAGTTGTCCTATTAAGACAGTTCTGACTATAGTCTCCTGTAGTAGAAATGGTGGGAATATCTAAATAATACAGCTCCCATATTGCCAGCTCTATTAATTAGCCTAACGTTTGGCATGAGTAGGCAATTGCATATAGCTGGACGTCTGTTTCGGGTGCAATACTTAAACAGTGCTCTCCTCGGTGAAGGCGTTGAGGAAGGCAAATGACCCCGAATCAAGTGCCCACGTAAGAGGAGATGCGGTGTGGTGCGTGGAATGCGGCTATGCGATCATACCCTAAGCCGCGGCCGTCCCTCAGCTCGTATTTCGCAAGTCCCTGACGGTGGCCCGGACTGAGATTGCGCTCTCGGAGGCTATCCTCGCAGCCGGGCTCGGCCCCGTGGCCTTGCGGCGAAGTCTGAGACCCGTGTGAGAGTTCAGTTTATGGCTCCATAAACTACCACCCCCCCACCCCCCCCATCCAGTTTGTCCATAGTGGAAACTAGGCCTGACAATACAATGGGCCTAACAATAGGCCACAGGGTCATGATTAGGTGTTCTGGTAACAGTTCAGATTACCGGTCCCTACTAACATATGGACTAGTCCTGATTAGACAGTAACAAAAAATGATTTATTTCATACTAATCCATGTATTATAACATGGGTAATGTTACAAGACTAAAACACACTTGTTAAGACACTTTTTTTTCGCAGAGTGGTAAAAACAGCCGAATAGTTGACACACCTCTCTCCATCCCCCCCCCCCCCCAGCGCTGAAGCGTCTGAACGTGCACACGTCCCCCATGTCGGGCCCCCTCCACGCCATCGACCCCCAGAACAACACCGTCCTGCACTGGCGGGCCCACGGGCTGCCCATCCGCACGCACAAGACGCCCGTGGCGGACCTGCACTACATCGGCCGGGAGCTGGAGAGCATGGCGGGCGGGGAGCACACGGTCGTCGTCTTCACCATCTGGGCGCACTTCACCACCCACCCGCTCGACAACTACATCCGCCGCCTCGCCACCATCCGCCGCGCCGTCCGGTCCCTGCTCCAGAGGGCTCCGCGCACCCTGGTGGCCATCAAGACGGCCAACACCGGGTACAAGGACGTCTACGGCAGCGACTGGCTGTCCTGGCAGCTGGACCTCATCCTCAGGGCCATGTTCCGGAACTTGCCCGTGGTCTTCATCGACGCCTGGCAGATGACTTCGTGCCACTACTCGCCCGACAACATCCACCCGCCAAGGCCGGTGGTCATGAACGAGGTGGACCTCTTGCTCTCTTTCGTCTGCCCCCAGTGAGAAAGCGGAGAGAGAGCGTGTGGTGTCTGCGTGCGTGCTAGTGTGTGTGTGTGCCTGCGAGTGTGTGTGTGTGTGTGTGAGCATGCATACGTGTGCATGTGTGCGTGAGCATGCGTGTGTGTGTGTGTGGATCTGGCGGGCTGGCTCATATGCTGGTTCCACGTGTGATCCTGTCTGCATTGCAGTGGTAGATTAAATGAATGAAGTCTCCAATCTTCTCTCATATCTGAAGAGACTTGATTGGCTCTTGACTCAATATGAGCAGTGAGGTCAGAAGAGGGCATGGCTGAATGACTGAAATCTGGGAAATGATAGTGACGACATGACTTTCACCCTTAGGGCTGGGTCTTACCCTGTGTCGTCGGGTGGGGTCTCTGTCTTAGTACTTCCATATTTATGAGGGACCTCTATTAGACCTTTCTCTATATCTCAGGGACAGGGTGGGACAGGCTAAGACTTATTCTTTGTTTTTTTGCAATAGAGTGTGGATGGTGAAAATTGAGTTAAAATGGTGAAAATTGTTCTTGTAATGGCTCATAAATGCTGATTAAGGCGTTTCAACACAAAGTAGGCTGTACTATATTTAGAATATTCCCTGCAAAATCAGGAAACACTGTTAGGGAAGGAACTGCAGTAGGACAGGATGATTATTTTGGTGTAGGGTCAAAATTCCAGGGCTAGGCGTTTTTGTATCTATTTGTACTTTTTATGGAATTCTTTTACTACAGTGTGATATTCAGAATATAACTGGATGTAATCACTACTGATTCCCTGAATTAATTGTTTGAATAAAACAAAATCATGCATTTATGTGTGCAGATATGGAAGGATGCTTACCCAGATAGTCCCTGACGTAGTTTCCACAACGCAAAGTCTTGATTCATAATGAGGTAGATCAAGGCCGTCACCGTGTATCCAACATTGGGCGGGGAGGCAAGTATGACCAGGGTTGGGGGTGGAGAGCGAGGGGATATTTAAAATAAAAAATAAAAAAAGATTTGGAAAACATTCATCTGATAACTATATTATGGTAGTCATAGCAAATACTGCTTTAATACTAATGAAAGTGTAAAAAATATGGACTGACTGACTGGACTGCATTTTTATATAGCGCTTTTATCCAAAGCGCCTTACAATTGATGCCTCTCATTCACCCATTCACACACACACCAATGCCATGCAAGGTACCAATCAACATTGGGAGCAATTAGGGGTTAGGTGTCTTGCTCAGGGACACTTGGACACGCCCAGGGCAGGGGGGAACGAACCGGCAACCCTCCAACTGCCAGTCAACCGCTCTTACCTCCTGAGCTATGTCGCCCCAATTGACTGACACCCATTGGGGGGGGGGGGGGGGGCTGTAATTATGGCTCTGCTCTGTACCATCTATCCAGAAATGCAGAACACGTTAACCTGAGAACTCTGTGTTTTGCATATACTGAAGCCTGAGCCTTTCTGTGTGGAGTTTGCATGTTCTCCCCGTCTCCACTTTCGTCCAAATATTTGCAGGCAGCTAGGCAAATTGGAGTCTACTAAATTGTGTGAGCGAATGGTGTGTGTGTATCCTGCGATTGACGGACGACCAGGGTGTATTCCTGCCTCTCGCCCCAAAGCAAGCTGGGAGAGGCTCCAGCACCCCGTGCGACGCTGCTCAGGATATGTGGGTATAGATGATGGATGGATGGATGGACACATCTACAGTATTTAAATAAAAATGATCATTAAAACCATATGGCAAAGTGACTATATGACAAAGGGAATGTCTAATTCCCTTGGCTGTGTCCCGTTTTAAAATTAGACTCAGTGAAATGATGTCATGCCCAATTTAGTTTGACCTGTCAATTCAAGGACACCAGACTTTAACGGACTTTATAGCAGACAAAGATTTGCATATCACAGGGCTAAATGAGATTGCTTAATCATCGAGTGTGAAATTAGCCAAGGCTACTTTTTTGTGTAGGATTTAGCTAACGATTGCTAGCTACCTACAAACTGGTAGCCTGTGCTAGCGTGCTAAAAGTTCAACTGAAAGTGAATTGTACTGCCTCACTCACACGCACTGACAAACGCAAAGGCAACTTTTATGCATTGTCTGTTCAATTTCATGGTAACAATTGCCATTACTAGTGTAAATGATTGATGATGATGAAGAATCATTCTGGATGGTATTCCATAGCTGTCTGCCACAGAATAGCAAAAGGAAATCAATAACAAGTGCAATTATTAGTAAAAAAATATTGGGGGGGACGATTTAATCATATTTTAATATTGTGGGGGTGGGGGGGATACCTCCCCACCGATGTGTACTATAGTTACAGCCTTGAGGTACATAAAGAAATAAACAGTAATAAAGATAATAGTACTCACATAAAAAGTATATAGCCTATGCCTTTGGGACTAAATATGAAGTCATTCACATTCATTACAACCTTGCCATTTGGAAACTATGTCAGGGACATTTTGATACGTGTTTTTTGTGATATCTTTCATAAATGTGTTCCTTATGTTGTGTATCTGGTGGGAATGGGTATTTATATGTTTCTGCAACTACATGCACTTTTTTTATTTTTGTAAATCAAAATGTTTGTAAATATTGTAATAAATTGAGCAAATTTATATCAAATAATGATTATTATGCGTGCGCGACAGCACAGCTGTGGCCGGAAGCATTATGTTTTCAGGTTGCCCGTCCGTCCTTCCGTCCGTCCGTCCCTCCCTCCCGATTCTCGTGAACACGATATCTCAGGAACGCCTTGAGGGAATTTCTTAAAATTTGGCTCAAATGTCCACTTGGACTCAAGGATGAACTGATTAGATTTTGGTGGTCAAAGGTCAAGGTCACTGTGACCTCACAAAACACGTTTTTGGCCATAACTCAAGAATTCATACGCTAATTATGACAAAGTTTCACACAAATATCTAATAGGATAAAATGATGAAGTGATGACATTTTATATCCAAACTGGCTACTGGTTGGCGGTGGCATACAACCGCAGGCGGTATTTCTAGTTTTTGTTATGATTTCATACTTCCTGAAATGACCAGTGTTGGGGAAACTACTCTGAAAGTGAAATTGGTACCAACTCCCAATTACTTCACTTATTACTTCCAATTACTGTAAGTATTTGAATACAAGAAGCAATTCTTAGGGAGAACCAGCAGTGTGTGGCTATTGGCATTTGACAACTAGAGTTATCATCAGCCAGCTAATAGGGATGAGCTGACTAGTCGGAGAACCCTGCTATCCAACATTGTGTGTTTTTGGATGCGACTGCGACTGTAAAGACATCTGGATATGAGCTGATTGCAGGACCACTTTAAAGGGACCTCCAACTACTTGAAAATAAAGGATTTTACATCAAGTTTTTACAAGTATTTTACTTAAAATTATTTAAATATTGCCATACAAAATTTCCTTGTATAAATTCTCAAACAAACTAATTGACCACTGACCATTTCACAGAATTTCCATTTGAGTCAGATGATAGCAGGAAAGTAGACCCTGTTAAGATTGCTACTCTCAATGATTGGTGAACTATTGACATCTTTCATCTCCAACGCCTGTGCTACATGTGTCAAAATATTTGAATACAGGAAACCTATGCCGGATGTGAAGCATCTGTTGATGTGAAACTCAGGCCCAAACTTTTTTTTTTTTTTTTAACATTACCTTTATCTAATATGCTGCTTTTGGTCTCTGGTTGACTTCTGGACAATATGTTTTGAACCCAAAAATGGATTATTCAAGAAAGTTGTCCATGATGTAAGTGACTTTAAAAACATTCTGCTAACATGCCTAGCCTATTTAAACCAACAGTGGATGTTGAAAGAGCATCACATCCTTCCCCTGACATGCTACGCTTGAATCACAGGCAAGCTATTTAAAAAATCTGACTTCTAACCCTTGCAAAAACAGCCTTTAAACATGATACTAAACTCACAAAGGGTATGTTTGCGTCAACTGGAAGCGCCGGTCGACTTAGACCTCTTTTCTGATAGATCCTTCACGTGTTGCTTGTGGACAACAAGCCATCTTTTGCAGTTTAACTTTTTTTAAGCTTGGTACCTGGATGTCACAAAGTCAGCCTGGTCACTCATGTTTTTAATGGTCATGTTATGTAAAAAAAAAAAAAAAAAAAGTAATGTAAAACATCTGTTTTGTATATCACTTTTTATGGAGATCTGTCACAGTGATGCTTTTCAGAGAGGGGAATGAAAACAGAAAGGGGAGAAACCAGCCTTCAATTGTCAAAAAGCAATCAAGCAAGGAGAAAAAACTCAAAACAGTGGTAAGAAAAAACTCCCCAAAAATGAAGAAACCTTGGCAGGAATCCACCCTCCTGCCCTGGTAGAACTTGTTCACTTATCTCTTTGAATAGCAAATCTGAGTGCCCATGGGCATGAGGTGTGGTCAGGCGCATTGTCGGCGCATTGCTACCTTGATGCCGTGGAAAGCCAACAAAAACCTGCTCTTAAGTCAATGGTGCAGTATTTTACTGTTATTTTAAGGGCGCATTATTAAGATAGTAATATGCACCTACATAGGCGGGTGCACAACGCGCGATATTAAAAAAAAAAAAAATACATGCCATAATGGTCCGTTTCCTCTGCAGACAAGCGTTCCTTCCCACTACTTGGCAAATCCGCCATTATAATAGCAATCCGCCAAGGTGCAAGCGCACATGGCTTTTAAAGGGAATGGGAGATGACACTCTGATTGGTTTATTTCATGTTACGCCCAAAACACACCTACAATTAATTAAGAGACTAGGTACAACCCCTTTGAACCATGCGTCGTACTTTGTGCTCAGATTGTCTGCCGTTAAACTAGCAAAAGTGGATTTGGACACGCCCTAAATGCACTTGCGCCATGCGCTTTAGACCGTGCGCTTAGATCGATAAAATATCGCCCCTGGATTTTGCGAACATTCCAGCAGCCTGTTTGACAACCGGCCTGACATTTCCACCAAGCAAATAGGGAAGCTTAATTTTATCCGATTAGTCAAAAACCTGCATAAGATAGCGCCTCGCCCCTTTCTGTCCTTATTGGCCTACATGTTCACAACCTTGCGCAATGAGGACGAAGCCCTGCCCAGCTTCTCATGGGGAGGGGTCTGCCCATGTCTGGACACTAATAGCATAACAGTGGCCTTCTGCCACCTGAGCGACATATCTAAATGTCCGTCGGGGAAGCGGATTGGTCTCGGCAAAGACTTCTGGTGGGGAGAACGCACGCACCTGGGTTGCGTTAATTAATCAGTCCCAGGGCTTTAAGGTGTATTTCTCTCCACTGTTTGTGGCCGAGACCAGGAGTACACACCGAGCGAGCGAGTCCTTGAGTTTTGTTTGTCCGAGCACAAGACAAAGAAAGAAAAGCTGCCGAAAAGCTGGCCAGCTAGCTGTCGCTCCATTTTATTTTCTATTGTCTTTGTCATTTTAGTTTGTTCTTTTTAATCAGAACCCATGAGGGGGAAGAGGGAAGCTGTTTATTTTATTTAGTGATGGTGTGGGTGTGCACTCTCTCTCTCTCTCTCCATGCGGTAACTAACAGTGCACACCCAGAACTGCCGCATGTCCCTCCCAGGGGTGTCACACGCCGGTTCCTAAATTCAGGAAGATGTTGTCCCTCCAGGATGCTGAAAAAATGGTTCATGCTTTTGTGTCCTCTCGGCTTGATGCGGGCGTCTGGACGGCTGAGTGGGCTGGGGCGTTCGAGCAGTGCCGCCCCTCCAGCCAGCCGGACCAGGCCCTCACTGTGCAGCCAAGCCCAGCTCACTGTTATGGGCTATGGCACAGAGGGAGGGAGGTAGCTTAGCCTAGTCCATGAATGCACGGTCAGAATTAGCCACTGCAAGGTCAGAACATAAACTGAAATTGGGTTGGGGCTCCAGTAGGAGGGCTCTCAGTAGTGGCTGCCTTATAGCTGCCGTTATAGGTTGTACACTGGAGACTGAGGATTGTATAGGATTGTAGAGTAGCTGGATGGAGCTTCTGTGCGAGTGTATTTTTCTTGGTTTCGTTGATAACCTCTGTAGTGCCTAACCTTCTGTGCTCCATTTCTTTTTGCCTGGGGCTGGGTTAATGGACTGCTCCAGCCTTGTTCCTCACTCTCAATTGACGGGATCACTCCAGCCCTGAGGTCCTGGAATGCTGCAGCCTAGTTCCTCCCCTGGTTTAAAGTCGTGCGCTTGCTATTTTGGGTACGGGCTGGTTTTTGCTTGCTGTTTTGGGTCCGGGCTGGTTTTTGCTTGCTGTTTTGGGTCCGGGCTGGTTTTTGCACTTTTTCTGCTACTCTGTAAAGTGTCCTTGTGACAGTTTTCTGTTAAAAACACTATGCAAATAAAATTGATTTGAATATAAAATTTACTGAAGCCTAAGAAAAATTGCAACAGCACACAAAGAAATAAGTGCATTTTGAGTTATACCAACTTGAAGTCTTTCCTATGATTATACTTTATGTTGTGGAACAATGTGAGGCAAAAACAAAGGGAAAATGTGGTTTAGCAGGGGCGACATAGCTCAGGAAGTAAGAACTATTGTCTGGCAGTCGGAGGGTTTCCGGTTCAAACCCTGGGTGCGTCGAAGTGTCCTTGAGCAAGACACCGAACCCCTAACTGCTCTGGGTAATGAGAGGCATCAATTGTAAAGCGCTTTGGATAAAAGCGCTATATAAATGCAGTCCATTTACCATTTACCATTTACCATGTGGTTACAATCCATGCGACATAACAGAGCAAGGAATGTTGGTTAGTACAGTATGTTGGAGAAGGAGGCCGTGATGTCTGGAATTTGTTGAGCAATGCCAAACAAACTTATTCATCGTCAGCTGCATTAGCTCGAAGACATAATTCTCTGATAAGCCCCTGATAAGGCCCTCCTTTTGTGAGGTCATGTTGTCTTGTTTCTTTTTTTCTTCGGTTGTACTTGTCCACCTCACCAGTAATTTTTTTGGTGGTGGTGGAAGAGTGAACATGGAACATTTTTTTGGGATTATCATGGGGTCAAAGCACATTGAAGTTGCAAATTAGGACAGGCCCTACACAAACGCACCATAGTGATGACCTCATCAGCAGCCTGAGGCATAGCAAAGGGCAGGGTCTGCTTTGCATGGCCTCTGCTTGTTGGGTAATGGACGCATGTGGCTGGCCTTGTCTTGTGCTTCTTTTGTCCTTCATGTGATTGAATGTCATAATACTCCCTTGAGGAGCTTTCCATGAAGGCCAATACAGTGGTGAAGGCTTCTCACACCAGAACTGCCACGGTTGTCAAGGGGTTGTCATGTTAATCTTCTTTTAACGGTGGATCAGTTACAGTGTGCATTTCATTTTTTTTTTTTTGTATTTTTAAAAAATAACAGAACTTTATATGTCTTTCATATGTTAAAATGCAGCTCAAAGTCCTTTCCAAACAAAATAAAGTCAATTATAATGAAGTAAAACATGATAAAACATAGTTAGTACAGGATGCCAAAATAAAATATATACATAGTTAAAATAAATAAGTAAATAAATATCATTAAAGCAGTAAACCTGAAGAGTAAAAGACATAAAAAACAAATAAAAAAGATACACTAGTTGAAGACAAGATTTAAAAAAAACCAGACGAGCTGTTACTTTTTAAAAAATGTTTCTAAAAAAAACTTAAATTTACAGTATTATGAAGCATTTTGAAGTATTCTTTCACACAGACAGCAGTCACCGTGTGCAATAGCCAGGTCACGCGGCAGAGGCAGAAACGGTGAGGGTTTTCAAAACAAGGGTACGGCAGGGGTGTGGGAAGACGTTCTAAGCAGGGGGTGCTGCGAACCGCATGTAAAAGTGTGACATCATCATCTTTAAAAAAAAAAAAAATCTATTTACCAAAGATGCTTAAAAAGACGACAGGCAATGAATGGTATTCAAAATTATTAAAGCGTGTGTTTATTACTTTAACAGGAAGTGGTGTACAGTTATTTTTGTAAGCAATTGGCGTATTATTTCCTGTTAGCGGATGGCTCAGAGCAACGCAGTCTAGCTAATTTAAACACTTACACCACCGTTTTTTCACTCGATTTTAATTATGTAGATCTGTATAACGATAATAACACACCGTGACTGAATAAACAAACACCAATGCGCGGCGACAGGCTATTAACAAACATTTTTGCATTTACACAACATTGGTGCATTTACAGGGCACCAGACGTGGCCTTGCATCCGGTGTATTGCTGATGAAGAGCCTATCTAGGGATGGTATATCCAATCTCATAAAAAACACGTTTTCAACGTACAAAAATGGCAAGTTACTCAAAAGTATTGATATCAAAATGACGCCAAGTTACGGTACTACAAACAATATAGGCTATCTTGCCTCACCGAAATGACATAAGATGCCACAGCTTCGGATTATGTTGTGTTGCGAACACGAGCTAGGGTTTTGCTCACCCTGGAGGGAGGGGGGCATCTCAAGATTGTTCCAGGCTGCACAGGTGCTCACTAACACTATCACGTTCTCCCTAAGTGCCAGGATCCGTCGTCGAAGGACTTTGGCGCATGCCGGGGCCGCGAAAGCACTTGACGTTTTGCTTTGAAGACTTCTGGCCGCTGCTTCGCAAGGCCCGAAAAGAGCCTCGCATCACACCAAGCCGAAATATGTCCTCCCTTTCTTTGCTTGTATCTAGTTTGTAGGTAAGCGTTGAGCAACTAGGTACCCTTTAACGGTAGGAAATGGCAGCATTGTTGGGATGAATGGCCTGTTCTCATCAGTATGTTATGTTGTGTTGCGCTGTGCTGTGCTATGCTATGCTATGTTAAACCTGTGACAGCACGTGAGGTCTTGGCCATCCCATAATGTCTGCATCCTCAGATAGCCACTTAGGGTATTCAATTGCACAAAGAAGAAGAAAAGATGCATAAGACAAGATGAGAGCAAGAGAAGGGGCCCCCCGAAAACCAGGAGCCTGAACAAGCAGAACCTGTTATTAACATTCCAGAACCAGGCCCTGTGGCAAGTTAGGACAGACCCTAAATAAATGCACCTTGGCGTTGTCCTCATCAGCAAATAGAGAGCCAGGTAGACAGCTGCCAATGCCGTGGTCATGTAAAATACACCGATCGGAATTTTCCGGTCACTGCGATTCCGATGTCGTTCAAATTTCGATGCGCTCATACTTTTTTCTGATTTGAACGACGTGAGACGTAGTTGCACGCACAACCTCTATCCGCTGGTAACGTTAAATGTTCAAAGAAATTTAAGTGGAGGGCAAAGCCTCAGGCCCACTGAACTGCGTAAGAATTGACCAGGCCAGTCAATGAATACCGAGGTCTCAGGCTTTCTACGCCTGTGGGGTGAAGAGTCAGTATAGGCCAAATACCGGGGATTCTTGTTGTAGACACAACATGTTTCAGAAAGCAATAGCTTGAACTATTATTTCTGTCTCATTTTGTGTCCATTGCAAACGGCGATATGGCGGTGGCAGGGTATTTGTTTACTTTCGTATTGGATACCAAACCCTCGTGTATGCATTCGGGTGGTTACAGTTGTAGACCATGTCGGCACAGGTATCGGATAACGGTCACATTTTAAATTAGATGTAAACTGTCAGTCAAAAAAATAGGATAGGGCAAAAAAATTGGAAGAACCAGTTATTCTAGTGACTTCTGAGACTTCAGGCTCAACCAGTGTGTCTTTCTCATGCTAAATATCAAAGTGTGTATGCATGTAGAACCTTAGATCATAATCTTGATCTGTACACTGTTGCAGTCTGCTGCATTGGTATTCTGTACCACCAAGTCAAGCTGTTACCCAGAACAGTATCTATATACCCAAAGAGTTTTCCTACTTATTAAAACAATCAACCTGGTCCTATTCAATTTTACACATCCATATCCACTACTGAGGATGTCTTCAAGTTTCATGCTGAAAAAATGAAGTTTATATGTGTGTTTAATGATGTTAAAGTCTGAAAAGGGTCCATTTTTTCTTCACAGGAGGGTTAAGGGCAAATGTTGATTGAATACTAATCCTTATAATGTTCCCTGCTTACTCATCGACCAACCCTGAATCTACCACCAGTCCCTTTACACTCAAGTATAGGTTTTGCCTGCCAGTGTTCACCTCAGACTGCACACATTTCGCTAAGCTTGTCCGCCACACGTGTAATTTTCTATTTATAAAACCAAGACAAGCCAAACCTTACAAGGGGAGGGTTTGAAGCGCTTATGGGGCTTATCTAACAGTGATGACGTGGTGGTGAGGCGACTCTTTTCCCCCCATGATCATTTTCAGAACAAAAACACACTTTTTCAGTTCTCTGTCTTCAGGCTTAGACACGAGAGCACTCCTCCCAAATAGCTCAGAACCCTAATGGCAGTTTGTCTTTCTCACATCAAGAGGTTCCGACATTAACAGTGTTTGTGTGTGTGTGTGCGTGCAAAACCTTACTGATAGCCATAATCTTGTCATAAACTTGTACACTGTCCTTGCACTCTGCTGCATTCCCATTTAAACTTCTGTACCATTGGGTCAAATTTGACCCGAAATAGTATCTTTGTCCCCAAATGGTGTTCTGACTTTATAAAAACATCAAACTGGTCATCCTCAATCTTACATGATCATATCCACACTGTCAAGGATGTGATCAAGTTTCATGCTGAAAAGATTTAGGTTTATGGGTGTTTCAATGATGTTACATCCTGAAATGGGTTGAACCAAGCATAACAGATGGATTAAACAATTCTGATTACGTATCTTGCCCAAGGTCTCAACAGCTAGATAGTATCTTGCACCATATCAAGCCTGGTCTGGTCTTGAAAACCCCGGAGTTTCTGCCTCTGTGTCAATACCTCAACTTGCGGTTTTCAAATGATGATCTGATTGTACGGGCAAGGACTACCAAAAAAAAATAATAATTATTATCCAACAGCCCCCCCGTGTGGTTCACTTTTTCACAACAGCCGCACTTTCAACAACGCTCAGGGAGACGGGAATACAACATCTGCAGGCTGGAGTACGGGCTGTGTCGGAAGTAAGGGGAGTGTCGACAGCCAAAAGGGGCGTGTCGAGAGCATGTTTCCGTTGGTCGATAAAGTTACTTCCAGAGAAGTAAGTCGTATCAGAAGTACTTTTTTGTGCGCATAACAAAACGAAGCCTGGAGTCGGGGAAACCATTGCCTCTTGCATCCCTCACATTTCTATTGGTAAGCTATATAGTTACTGTATATAGTTAATGGAATAAATTGTGAAAATCCTCATTGGCCCAGAAACCAGCCTTGTTCAGGATAGGTTCCCATGGCTATGCTCTATATCACCCATATAACGTAGATGTGGATTAAATGCAGTGTAACTTCACAAAAGTACCCCCTGCACCCAGTGGTACGGGGCATGTGTTTCGTACCAGGGTCAGCAACTACATACGTCTGGTGGAGTGTGGGGTGTGTCGGCTGCTCAGAAATTCCATCCAGCCATAAAATAAGCTGTTATACTGTATACGGCACAACGATTTTTGTGTAACCATATAACACACCAATGAGTGTGCGTGTGAGTTACAGACTGTTCAACACTACCACTAGCCCTTAAGCTCCTTAAAGGAAGTGGTGGGTTGTGGTTTTAGCTAGTATGTGTGTGTGTTCAGTTAAACGGAGAGAGAAAATGAGGAAGTGGGTAGTGGTATGACCACATGTTTATGTTCATATGCAGACCCGCCGACCTTAGGAAAATATTTTGAGTACCACAATAATCAGTGTAACGCTTAGTTCACATGCTTTCGCACCACTTCGCTTTGCACGCACACACAAGCCTTTCTTCTTAATTCCAGTTTTAACTGTTAAAGTGATCAGGCAAAATTGTATAATTTGACCTGATTCTAAAATATCACTTGCACTGCACTGGGCTATATTATGATATACTTTCAAGTCAAAAGTTTGAGTACACCTGCTTAAAACAAATTTTTCATGATTAATATTTCATTATATGATATGTGTGCTTATACAAACTGATATCCATAAGTGAATTGCATTCACTTATTTAATAAAAATTGAAATAATTTATTTTGTATATTGTAACATGTTTTCATTTTCAAGTATTTACAGAAACTTATGTTGTAATGTAAAAAAAAAAAAAATCTTATGTTGCGATGTAAAACACTGTCAATTATTAATAAAACCAAGTTTCTGTTCATGATTTCCATTTTTATTTAATAATTAAATAAATGAATCAGCTTATACAGGCACACATCATATAGGCCTAATGAAAAAAAATTGTATTTAATTGAAAAATTATCTAGGAATGTAGGCTTTTGTAACTAGAGGTTTAGCCAAATTATTACCTGAAGCTCCTTGGTGGCTAATGTCAAAATCATAATTGCACAATGTGCAAATAGCATGGTGCGGAAGTTTTGAGGGGCGGAGGCACGGCCATTGCTCCTGATATTTTGCGAGGAACTTCTGGTGGGCATGGACTCGCTTCTTCTTAGTAGGTCTGCTGCTCTCTCTCTCCTTGTTAGTATCCTCGTCATCTGACGTCATGATTATTTTCTAACTGCAAGGCTGGTCGGGTGATTGGCTGCAATAATAGGAATTATTTGGTACGTTAGCAGTCTGTAGTCAAACACATTTGCAACGGTCACTTTGCTCCAACAGAGCGTGCGCGATTCAAAGTTTGAAAAGGGAGTCTGCGTAGCGTTTGAGTTACTGCAGCAAAATTACTCCATCAGTTATTCACGCGTCTCGTAACGAGGCTAAATCGCATGCGAGCTACTACTACGGCTAACTATATACACAAATTTATCAAGGTCATAGCATCTGGTTCAATCCGAAGGATGTAGTTTAAATACCGAATAAATGTACGGTATTGTTTTGTATTAATTTGTTGTTTTCCGTAATTAAATTACAATTATATATATATAGTATGTAGGTACAACAGAAAGATGTGTACAGCAGGCTGTGCAGAATGGGAGTCGTAGGCAGTTTGGTTTGGGTAGAGGACGTGTCTGAGGAGAGAGAGTGAGAGGCTGTGTGTGTGTGGGAGAGAATGAGAGAGTGGGAGAGAAGGGGAGAGTGGTGCTTTCGTGTCTGTGACGCTGCCGTTGTTGACCCTGTAGATTAGAGCGTCTCGTCTAAACACTCAGCGTTTCTGTCGTTGGTGCGCTCCAGCTCCCTGAACTTTTCCCCGCCTCGCCTGCAGCAGGGTGGCACCAGGGGGCGCTGCTGTGTCACTGAAGCTGACCTCAAAGGGGAGCACTTCAGAGCTAACGTGCTAATTCTGTCTCTCCTTTTAACCCTCCACAGAAGTGCACAGAATCTTGACACCATTTAATTGGTCAAAGGTAGGAGTGATACAGCCATTAATGAGTCTAATGTTAGAAGGCCCTGGTTCAAGGACACACATCCATTAACCAAAGTAATATTAATAATTAATTAATTCATTAATTAACATTCCACTTAAAATATTTAATATTACTTTAGTTAGTAGACCATAGTTTCATCTGCAGGTGAGTTTTTATTTTTGTATTTTTTATTTTATAAAATAACCATTTGAGAATTTGTGAACTGATTGAGATTGATGTCATTTTTCACTTAATATTCTTTTTTGATTCTTTTTTCATGATTTTCTTTTTCTGAACTTACAGTGCAGATAAAACTGTGTCTATTTCTGTCTGGTAGAACATGTAATTTATTACTGTTTGCAGAAAAACATGGTCTGTCCACTCATAATACACCAAAAAAACTAAATGTGCAATTGTGCTTGACATAAGCCTCCTGCAGAAACGGCCATTGAACTCAATGTCTAAACTAAGTAAAGACAGCCCGTAAAGAGTCGATAAGAGACAAATAACCATGGTTATTAGAGGAAGAGCTTTAACCTAGAGGCGATTACTGGCCAGAGATATGACCAGGACACAGCTGTCTGTGGTAATGGCCTATTAGTCAGTGCCAGAAGAATGAATAGGTTGCTCTGGCC
Source organism: Anguilla rostrata (assembly GCF_018555375.3). Classification (NCBI taxonomy): domain Eukaryota; kingdom Metazoa; phylum Chordata; class Actinopteri; order Anguilliformes; family Anguillidae; genus Anguilla; species Anguilla rostrata. The sequence continues at coordinate 7,791,188 of NC_057935.1, read as the reverse complement.
CTTGGTCCATTGCACTGTAAATGAAGTCAAACAACGTGTTGGCCCAGGGGAGGGAAATGGCCGGTGAATGTAAAATAAATGAGTTCTGACGGCTTTTGAGAAGTCATTAGCAGTCCACTGCAAACACAGACAAAGGATTTATGTTGCAGTTTTGTTGCCGTGACAACTGTCCTCCTGTAAGTAATTCTGTTGCATCACTAATGTTTGGTGAGCGCAGGAATATTCCACTGAAGGGGGGGGGGGGGGGTGGTAGGTAGGGGGGTCAGAGAAGAGACGTGACCTTGCAGTGCTGCAGCATGCTGAGTGTTTCAGGAAGATAAAGTCATGAAGAAAGATAAAACTTTTTTCTAAGGCTTATACTCATACAGAATATGACATTTTAAGGGTCCTTGTATTGGAAAAAACAAACGCACAGCAAAAAAACTCCCGCAAGGTGATGGGTCACAGGAACATAAAATAGGTCAAGAAAAGACTTGCCCACTCAGCGCAGTTTAGAAAAATAACAAGACTGCAGTGCCAAGAACATCAATGAACAGTGTAACAAAATAAAGTGCAATAAAAAGTAATGAACCCTTTAAGGTGTAAGTACAAATATATGTGATTAGAATGTTCTTAACTAACCCTGACCCTAACCGTCTAATGCTAATGTAACGGTCACTACTGGTAATTGAAACAACAGAGTTCTAGAACTGATTAAGAATTCATAAAAAACACTCCAAAAAACAGCTACTCTTCAAAGGGTTAATGACGACCACAGAAGTCCAGCCGTTGGCAGAAGTGCTAGATACTCTGGACCAGAAGCCGTATCTCCCTGGAAACCAACAGGTCCTTCGGCCTGCAAGGCCGGAGGGGTCTTCTCACGTCTAGCGCGGCCAGACAGCCGGATAGAGGTGAACAGCCCCCTGGCCCTGATGGATGGCACGCATGACCAGGAGAACAGGTCTTGTAAACCACAGCTTGCAGTTGCTTCAGTACTGGAATCTACAAAAATATATTCATTTTCACCAAGTTCAGCAAACGTTACCCACTGAGACAACTGGTGTAGCCGGCCAAACTAGCGATGGCCACAGCAGCGGGCCACACGTGAGGATTATTATTTTTTATTTTATTTTAGCAACATCTTCACTTTTTTGGATTAAACCATGTGAGATGCCGCAGAAGTGGAACTGCTAGATGGACATTTTTCAGCTGTCTTTTGCCCTTGGCTTTGCTGATGTGTGCAATTTTGGACATATGTGGGAGAAAGTTCTCTGGCTGTGTGACAGTTGGGGGGGGGGGGGTGGTGTTAACAGAATGACCTGAGATAAAGTCAGTAGTAGAAGAAGGTAGCACTGCAGCATAGTGGTTAGGGAACTGGACCTGTAACCCAAAGGATTCAGGTTCAATTTAAAATTAGGCCACCGCTGTTGCAGCCATGAGTGAGTTACTTAACCTGGATTTAATTTTAATATACAGTCACTTTTATCTAAGCATTCGCTGCAAGAATGTCAAATTTTGGAAGTTGCTCTCCATAAGAGCATCTACTAATAGATTGTACTGTAATGAAATAAGAGGACTTGTTGACTGTGGTCTCAGATTGGACTGGTGGAGCTTCTACTGGTGCTTGTGGCTTTTATAGTAGGGAAACGATGCCAAAGCAGACCGATATAATTATCCATAATACAATCTGGTTTCTGCACAGAAAAGACTAAGCGGAAAAATAAGCGGATCCCAGAAAAGATTCAAGGTTAAAGCATCTATTGTGTGTACTGCCGTGTGGGCGTCTCTTACACACCTGTGGGATTAGTTTGCGATTGCGTGCGTCTCCGTGGAGATTTCTACCTGTCCTTACTACTCCCGAATCCTTTCGCGTGCAGCACTCCGGCTCGACAAAAATGGCAGCCACACAGCGCTAGTGTGGATGACCCGTGCGATGGCGTGGGTATAATCATACAAGAACCCACCAAAACGACCAACAGCGTTTTTCACCCGGCTGCCAATAATTTCGCCAAAAAACGTAGAGCGGTTTCCGCAAACCGACTGCGGTAAGTCTATAGCCTACGCCTGAATGGGTGTCCGTTGTGGAATTTAGGAAGTTATGGGAAGTTTAGAAGTCTTGAATATGTGCATCGGAGTTGGAAGAATTTGATAAATATTTAGAGGAAAAGATTACTATTAATGATAACTGACCATTAGTCCCAAGTGCAAGACCGTGTCCCATAAGCACTGTCTAAAGTACGCATTGTATTGGCACTGCCACTTTTTGGAGCTCGGATAAAGCCGCCATGCTGTCCTCACAGTAAGATTAGAGCCCGTTCGGTGGCTCTTAGTTAAGATTAATCAGTTCAGCCAATTTAATTAAAAGCGGCTAGCCCAGCTGGAGAAAAAGCACTGATGCAATGTTGCGTGAACATTTACAAGATTTGCTCATGCTCACAAAACAGACCAACTTTGTTCAGCGGACAGTTCATGCATTGCAATGAAAAATAACTAACGTTGTTGTCGCTGGAGTTTAGTTAACGATTAGCATGTGTTTAATGCCGTTACCGCTTGCTGGGGTACAATTGTTTTGTGCTACTATGATAGGCTATAACTTTTGTGCTACGTAAAGTAGCCTAATTGAAATAACTTTTTCATTCCATCCAGAGTACTAAAAGCTTTGCTTGTCCAATTCATATGTCCGTTTTGGTCTTAGACTTCATGCCATGCCAGATAGCAAATTTGAATTTACAGAGCTATACAGAATCGAATGCTGGTTCTGACTAATTTTGTGTTCCAAAACCCAGTTTAATGGCAAGACCGTTGCAGTCAAACCAAATGACAAAATAACGGAACCAAAGCTGTGAGTAATGGGGGTAACGTCAATTTGCCGGTAGCAGACGCTGTGGCCAGCATATGTCCGGGTTTAAGATTAGCTAATGTAAGTAGCGGTTGCTGCTCGCTGAAATGAGAAGGTATGTCTGCGGTTTTACGCTATTGTAGCTACTTCGCTTACGCCAGATGGCTACTGACAACTTCCTTATTGTTCCTGCTCGCGCGATAAGCTCGCAAGCCAATGTCATTGTGGAAAAACCACGGGGAAAAACCTTTTTGGATTTCGCCCTGGAACGCAGATGAATCTCGGAAGAACGTCACCGCGAGAAAGTCCGTTCCACAAATAGCTTTCTGCAGGGCGCATTTTTGTCTTGCAATTTCTGGTCTACGGAAAGGGGCAGGGTTCGTTTCTTGGTCCAAGAGTTCAGTGGGTTTGTCTCAATTCAAATTACCCGCTCCAAGTGAAGTTTGAAGGTGAAGTTTACGAGGGTGTAGCAAAAACTGGATTGGGACGCAGCCCAATTCTCTTCCTTACGTGACCGGACGTAAGATACCGGTTCAAAGTGTAAACTTCACCTGTCGCATCTGAATGCAGTGAAATTTATTTGCTGGCCCAGTTACTTTGTTAGACTGCGATCTGTTTTTTTGGATTTGCAATTAAGGAAGCATTATGTATCTGCTATACCGACCATTTGGGGAAATATGACCCAATGATTTTTCGGTAATTCTCTAGAAAATGTCCTATGTGTTGCACGAGGCGTCTATTGCAACGCTTAATTTGCGACCCATGTCCATAGACGGGCGTTTAAATCTGAAGAGAAATAGTAATGATAATGTCATAATTTTAGGATGTACTGTAGGTGTGCCTGAAATCAAGATAAAAATATATGTACATGGAAAGTATACATTATAACTTTCTTGATTTTTCAGGTGATATGACTTAATTAGATAAAAAATGTCACACATAAATGTCCTCACTTTGAGCAAAGCCTTTCATTCCACAGAGGAAAATATAAAGGTATGTATTTCATATTTTATGGTATACCAAAGAATAACACAATTTCAGCAAGAAGGTACTGTGATGGGTTGGCCAACATTCAGTTGTTTAAAAAGAGAGAAAAACAGCACCAGAATGGACAATATGTGTAAAAAAATCATTTATTTTTCACTCAAAAACAGAGCTGAATACTGAGATGTGTGACAATACAAAAACTTCATGAAAGCCTGTTCAGAGGTAAGACCAGCTTGCCAACCTTTCAGTCTCTCAGCTGAGGTTTTCATGGCAAAACACAAGTAACGACATCACACATACACTCTATACATTTATGTTCCTTTTCATCGCAGTGCAGAAGTTAGCGTGCCCCAGGGACAATTTGCTGCCCCTGATAGGCAAACACAACCTGGCACAATTCATCACTTCCCTCAAACATTCCCATTTTTGAAACATTTTTCTAGCGCATTTTAGTGTAAACCTTATTTCATATCATCATTGGGATAAAGTACCAGTGAGACCCCACAAATTCAGTCAAAAGGTAAGGTCCCTGTTGTGCTTACCATGAAATATTGATTGTCCCCGTTCTACTTTCTAGAAGTAAATTAACACTGTTACTTTGTACGCTCTTTACCTTACAAAATCAGTGCCTGACTAGCATACATTCAATTCAGTGTCATGTGATAGAACCCTGGAATGCCACAATAGGGGGTAATCTTTGCCTGACTTTAGGAGTTATCTTAAGAAATATAGCAGTTCCTCTTTTAATGAATTGGAGGTAATTCAAAAAAAAAAGTTTTTAAAGTATGACATTGGACACAATTACATTTTATAAAAGGAAAACTGTAGCCTGCTGTGCTATACAAGCACTGGAAATCAGTCCCTCTTCTGTCAAAATGTTGGCTAGCCCTGGAATATAGATCACAGGCCAGCAGGTCAGCAAAATGAAGAAACTGAACTCTGCCAGTCTGGGATGTGTGTTAGTGCAGTTACCACAGTGTGCTGAACTGTGGGTTTCATATGTGAGAAAATGCATTCCTGACCTACACACACACACACACACACACACACACACACAAACGACAGCTTGTGACCAGTGGTGCTCTCCAAAGCAGCCGTGAAGGTCACAGTCAGCAATTGCACAATCGCCCGCCGCTGAACATACAGTACGAGGGACAGTTAGTCATCACTGCTGATGGAGAGGGCGGAGTTTACCTGCATCAGGTGACTGCACTTGGCGGTCATGCCATTATAAAAAAAATTTTAAAACACAGGACTGTATGATAGCACTAACCTGACAATCACCCCCCTCCCTCCCTCCCTCCCTTATCTGATAATAAATAATTCCATTACCATTCACAACGGCACAGACAGATTACACTTTGCCCGCCTTAGTCTCCCACATGTAAGCAGCACTGACACGGCGCACGTGTTCTCGCGCTATGCGCAGTTTGTGTCATCCCCTCCTCCTTCCTGATCCCCTCTCCAGCAAAGCACCCCCTAATACAAAACGGTCAAGAGGAAAGCAGCGGCGCATCATCTGATTTCCCCCAACGTTCTCTCAAAGTGCAGCGTTTCCGCGCCAGTCGTAGCCGGCGTCGTCGTTCTCTCAGTCAAAGTCGTGCACGACAGGGCTAGCGGACGAGTACAGTTTCCTCTTGACCAGCCTGTAGCCCGGTCGCAGCCTCAGGACGGTGTCGCCCGCGAACAGGCTCTTCAGGGCGGCCCAGCTGTCGGGGTCGGCCTTGAACACCACGGTCAGCTCGAAGGTGGGCGTGACGCCGCGGTCGGGCGCGATGCTGCCCAGCGGGTGCAGGGCCCCCTTGGTCTCCAGGAGCACCTGGAGGAGCGCCCCCCGCAGGCCGCACGGCTCGTCGGCCGCGGTTACCATGACGTCGCGTGCGACGCGGGCCGTGAGCCGCCGCGGCAGCAGGAGCTCCCGGCAGTGCAGGCGGGTCGCCTTGGCGTTCGACAGGCACAGCTCGATCTGCTTGGCCAGCTCCAGCTGGAGAGCTTCCTCCACGCAGTCCTCCATGCTCGAACCCGAGTCCAGCCACTCCTCACCTGTGAAACGAAAATAAAAGAACCAGCGATGAGACTTCCACTGAATTATTTTTTCTTTCCTTGTCTTGTGTTCATAAGCCATGACGCACTCAATATATTAATCCCCCGCCTCCCCCACAAAAAGCCCACACAATTAATACATTTGCATATGTCACCTTTTCAAGATACAACTTTCGGAATAGGTTCTCAAATGTACATTATATTACAATGATACCACTAAAACAGTTCATTTTACCCTGTAAAGATACGCGGTCCTTCTTGCCGAGGTTTTAGCGTATGACCCGAGGTTATACTGTTCTATTTTTATCTAGTGTCATATGATCGAAATCATGACAAGCGGATAGAGATCTCCTCAGTACTGAGGTCAGCTGATGAGACAGACACGTGACCTCAGATTAGAAATAGCCTGCTCAGCTGTTGAGTGGATCCTATCACCACAGCCTACTTGAATATTTAGAACCACAAAATATCCTGTGAATTGTCTCGCTATATTTGACCCCAGCCAGCAAGCCATTGGTTTGGTCCTGCCTTCCGAGACTAATACGTTTTGCAAGTGACATTTGACAAGTACGTATAGGCTAAATTGCAGCTATCTCCACATCTACCGTTGACGTTAAAATACACAAATTTGGACATTATCTCATTGGACATAAATAAACGTTTAGGAATATAATAATCTAACGTTACTTACTTGAGGACTTGATCGCTTCTGTGAATTCACAGCTGTTTTCTAAACTCCGGTCGGATATACTTTTCTTATTACTGGATGTAATTTGGTGGACGAACTTCCTCATAAACTCCACTATTTTGTCCTCTTCGGAGACAACAGTCATGCCGTTCCCGAAAACCAGTGCCTGGGTGTACACCATCATGTTTACGGGAGCTGTAGCTACCCCTCGCTCTTAATACTGTTATCGTTGTGCTCCCATCCGTCCAACAAGTGACTAACGCGAGCGCTCTTACTGTGATTAAATACACATCGTGGTTGCATCAGCTGGTGAGAGGGTTGCCTTTGAGCGTGTGGGACGGTCGAGGAGGCGGCGTCTCCCGTTACCATAGCGATACGGCATGAAGCAATACCTGTGTGAAGTTTAATCAGATACTACGTGAGTCAGGGTCGCGCAACACTGCGAAGTATTGCTTCGCTTCCTTTTTTATATTTACATTTACACATGTTTTTTTTGTTGTCTCCGTATTAATAACTACAGCTCTAATGTCATAACCAGTATCACAGTCTCTAGGAAATCATTTACTAGGCTGATATTTCAGTGCGGGCGAATTCAGGCTGGTCATAGATATAATGTGTTACTCCGTGACTGAAATGTGAAATTTGGAATAGTGTAGCTTCCTACATGTTCACATTTTATTTTAGCTAATGGCAATTTCTTTAGGTTATTGTTTATATTTTTTGTTGGTTGGGATTTACGTATATATTTAAATATACTGTAGCCTATATTATGTATAGGCCCATGTAATTTATTACATTTTCTGTACCTTTGCAGTCTAGACAGTGTGAGACATCCTGAATCACAGGTGAGCTCAAGATGACTTGGCAGGCAGGAAGTGAATTTCCTGATAATGTCCACCTCCCCCTGCCCTGAGCACAATTTGCATATTTTTACCATAGAGTTGCCGGGGGAAACAAAGCCGTCCCTGAGTCACAAATCTGGGACTTTTTCTCTGTGACTTCATCACACGTTTCAACAGGATCCGATTTTTTCCAGCTAGCTCCGTAGAAAAAAAAAGCAGACGTGCTAATTTCTACAGAACCCGTTGAGGAAGTGCGACGTCTTGATGGACGGGCGGGGGCTAGGCTAGCCTGAGCTACCGCACGTGCTGTGACATCAGAGGTCTTCGATGACTTGCCGAAAAACTGTTGCAACCTCTGGCCCTGCTTGCATTAACTGGCTGTGACTGGAGAGCTGGTCTCTTGCCATCATGCCCTGGTGCACGTCCTCATTAGCTGGTCCCTGGTACAGCTAGTATAGCCAGACTCTCATTAACTTGAGCAGAGGGTAGAGAGACTCTACTCCAGGGCTACTCGACTCCAGGTCCTGCGGTCCGTTGTGTCTGCAGGTATTTGCTCCAATCATGTGCTACACCACCTGAATTAACCAACTGAGCTTAGGTTCTAAACCAAGGAGATAAAAATAAACAGAGAAATCAGGTGGTGTCGTTCATGGTTGAAGACAATACTGGCAGGCACTGTGGCCCGGTGGACCTGGAGTTGGGTAGCTCTGCTCTCCTCAAATGTCCGCACACTACAGGAACCCTTTCGAGCAACTGACATAACTAGCTTATTGCTAGCTTTTTTTCTTTTTCTGTATTTTCCATTTATTCAGCTGCTTATTTTTCTGAGGCTGTTTCACTGTTTGACTATGGTCAAGAATAGGACAGAAATGACACCCTGGGTTCAAACCTATCATGGTAACGATCCCAGTGTCACAATATCATGCAACACAGCCTACTGCCAGACCCTTACAGAAATGGAATATAAGCCATTATATTGTAAGTATGTGAACTTTTTGGTCAATATAATAAATAAATTATTATATAAATGTGTTTCACAGCGGTGTTACATGCTGTGATATTTGTATAATTGCAACATGTTGTGAAGTGGTGCACTGTGTATTGATAATGTCTTTTAATTTAATATATTTGTTATCGATCTGTACAGTAACACACTGCCCTCTGGGCTTCTAGATCTCATGTCAGACTGCGCCTAGACGCTGCGTTCCATTGCGGCTACGCTGGAACCGGGCAGACTTGTTTGGACAGGTCTCAGGGTGTCTCGTGGCAGTGATCACATGCACGTTCGCATCACAGACACCGACCCACCCCACCCTCCCTGTCCCCCCCCCCTTACGCGTAAATTTTCCAACGTGAAGTGTGTTGGAGGAGGCGTGGCCTCGCTGACGTGTTGCTGACCTGACATGGGCCGTCTGAAAAAGGCACAGTTTGAATCATATGGGGAGATCATGTGACACAGGCAAAAAGATGGGAGATAAAACAGCCCGTGATTGTGTGTACACCCCCCACCATTATGCGTACATTTTCCAACATGGTAAATGGACTGCATTTATATAGCGCTTTTATCCAAAGCGCTTTACAATTGATGCCTCTCATTCGCCAGAGCAGTTAGGGGTTAGGGGTTAGGTGTCTTGCTCAAGGACACTTCAACATGCCCAGGGCGGGGTTTGAACCGGCAACCCTCCGACTGCCAGACAATCGGTCTTACCTCCTGAGCTATGTCGCCCCTATGAAGTGGGTGTGTGTTAGAGGAGGCGTGGACTCGCTGACGTGTTTCTGATCTGACATCGGGCCGTTTATGGGGCGATCATGTGACACAGGCAAAAAGATGGGAGATAAAATAGCCCCGTGATTGTGTGTACCGCCTCCGCCCCCCCCCCACCACCCCACCCCACCCCACCCCGTGGCTCAGCCTCTGTGTCAACCTTTCAAAGGAGTTGTTACACAGTGCGTGCAGTCGTGATTAAGTGCTTAGACCGAATACATTGTATTTATTTGTCTTTTTGGGCTTCCCCTCTTTTCTCCCCCTATTTGGAACGTGATTGGGGATTTCAATCTCTATCAAATGTTCAGCTCACAACCAGATGAAATTTGAGAAATTTATTTAGTTACAACAGCTATTCTAACCTAATGACGAGGTTCAACAGACTTAAAAAAATAACAAATATTGCGGACGTGGACAGGTTAGAGTCGATTCTTACCGCACCCGCAGTCCCCAAGTCGGGCTCACGCAGGCATGAGTGACCCCACCACAGACCGTACCCCAATTTTTTTAATGAGAACGAGGAATAGTACAGTCATCTTTTATGGGAGTTTATTTCCCAATATAGTGTTTGGGGAAAACATGCAGACATTACAGAAATTGTAGACCGTTAGAGATTAACAACGCATCGCAGTCCAGCGCGGAGGTCAGAGCACGTGCCAGTCATTTACACTGGCCCGTGGGGTTCCAGTCGTTCTCCACTGGAAGTCTGAGAGGACTGGGCAGGTCGTCGCTGATCATGAGCGTGGGAACGCGGGACAGGAAGTCCGCGCTGGGCGGCTCCTCCCTGGGCGGCTCCTCTCTGGGCGCAGCCACTCCGTACTCCTCCCTCTCCTGCTGCTGCAGCTGCTGGAGGATCTTCTTGGACAGGAAGTGAGGGTCTGGCTTCGCTTCCTGCTCATGCTCATCTGCAGGAAGTAGAAGGAAAAAAAAAAAAAAACGACATTGCTGGAGACATCTTTTTTTCGGATTAAACGTGTCTTTCCTTCCTGCCTCGTCCCATCATTCCCTAAACTTGTGACCTCAGGCATTTCTTTGTAAAGGCAGTAAAGGTGAAGCCGCTTGTTCAGTGAAAAGCCGCTTGTCGACATCTTGTGATTCGCAGAGCGTACGGGCTCTGTTTGGGGGGGGGGGGGGAGAACGGGCCTCACCGTCCAGTATGATCAGGCGGTATCGATTGCGACACTCGACAGACTCCTCCAGGACCGCCTCCAGGGAGCGGATGAAGAGCAGGACTTGCTGCCTTCGCTCCTCCGAGCTCAACCCAGCGCTGCTCTCCAGGGACATCGTGTACAGGGTCTGCAGTGGGGTGGCGTACTCTGCCACACAGTGGTGTGCCTGGATACACACACATAGGTATGACAGGCCTTTTAGGCCCTAAATCATGTATATGCACACACACTCACACACACATACGCGCATGCGTACACGCACGTGCACACACACACACACACAGAAACACATACAAGCACATACACATAGACACACATACATGAACACACACACATTAGTACACACATGCATGTGTACACCCGCACACACACATGCATACAAATACATACGTACACACATGCGTACACACACGCGCATGCACACACACGTCATGACATATTCTTCACATCTCAAACACGAGTCCAAGGCAACAGGGACACCTTCACTTCACTGGCAGTTCATACGTTTTACCACAAGGTGGTGCCATTGTCACGCTAACCACGAGAAAGTCTCATTGCACCGTAACTTGTCAACACTAATTCCACCAATCACAGCAGGGCACTCACCTGCCCCTGCTGGTCCAGCACGCGGTACACGCTGTTCTTGTAGATCCGCCTCCTGACGCCCGCCCTGTCGATGGCGATTTCTGGCAGGTTGTCGTGGAAACGGACGCACTGATCGGCCTCCTCCAACTTGTCAGGGATGAACGCGCTCAGCGGTATCAGGATGTGGAGCCTCCAGGAGTGTCTGTGCCGGAGAATTTCGCGGTTGCCTTGGCGCTGACGATATTGCTCAATAGAGTTCTCCAGCTCTGCAACACCCCAGGCGCACATGCATTAAAGCGTTGTTTTCGCTGGTATGGACCATTGGGATCGATAACCATCTCAGCAGGATGAGCCACTATGACTAATAATGACATTAATTAACAGGAGACACAAGAGAGATGCAATGATACAGCTCCAAGAAAACACAAACTTTGTAAAATGAAAAGGCTAAATACTCTAAAATTCTAAAAGGATCAGAAATAATAATAAATAGTAAATGACTGAATAAAAACAGTGTAAGATCAAATAAAAGCAATCCAACTAAAGTTAATTGTTTTTTTGAAAAAAGGATGTGTTTAAATAAAGTTTTTAAAACTATTTGTCGGTGCCTGTGATCCGTAGATGTGACTGAGACTGCTGTGGCACAGATGTGATTGCAGAATCTGATTCCGTCTGCTTCGGAGTTAACGCTATGCGCTTCTTTCCAAGAGATGCCAAGGGCGGTTTTATGACGGAATGTACTGTATGTGCAGCTGCAGGGCGTAATTCTGCGTGCCCCAATTTGGAATGTTGCAACGCGTTGCTACGGTCACAAAGGCCTCGGGGGAACGTGACGACCAAAGAACGAAAAATAATTCAGTTTTCTTTCTGTGCAATAGAATCATTACGTTTGAAACGATGCATCAATAGGACCAGATGAACTGTTAACCCCTTTTTATGCCTTCAGCCCCACACCACGGACATGATTCTGTGATCTGAGATCTGATAAGATCAGTTACTACCCCCAAGTAGCCGCCGTGATTAGTAGCTGCGTAACGCCGCTTGGGGCATGAGTTTGGGGTTGCCAGGCGCATAGTGCTATTGGCTGCAGTGGGAGCACAGGAAAACCGTCAGAGAAGCGTATACCTGGCAACCCGGAGCTCACGCTTGCATTTCCGTCGCTTAGCAGAGCTAACGTTGCTTCCGTCTGCAGCCATTCATACAGGTATGTAGATATTGTCGAATATCTTTGTTCTGGACGCACTGGGATAAAATCTGTATGGATCCTGTCGACCAACTATGTGTAAAATTCCCCCAAAAACGGATTTTTCCTAAAAAGTTGGACTATAATGGGGAACAAATAAAAAATGAATAACGCTTAAACACTAAAGATGAAATGGTGTCTTACGTACTTGGAAGCACAAGCTTTAGGTAACCTGTGTAGAAAGACCAGGCCAGACCGTGAGCAACGTTCATCTTCCTCTCCTCACAAATTTCGGAAGTTTCCACGGGAGAGGGACTCTGGGTGAACAGAGGATCAGGAATTAAAAATGTTTTAAAATGTAGGGCTTTATTTGAAAAAATGTTTAGAATTGTGACTATTCACAATTAAACACAGTCATACATTTGAAAACCTAATTCATTTTGCTTTATGAATCATCATTGATTATCATTTATTTAAAGAATGTCAATTTCTAATTGAATTTGATAGCCTGGCCAAGTGAATGGTTTTACTTCAGTGCAGGACACTAACATGACAGTCCCCGCTGTTCTCTTGGCAAATTTTGGACCTCCCGACCTGCTTGTTCAAATCTTTACCGGTTTATCTGGCTCGTCTTGTATCTGCCTCGCCTCTGGTCTGTGGGAGTTTATTGACCTGATCTTTGTTAAAAGAACACTGTGGGGTGTGTTTGGTGTGTCCAAAACTGATTCCACTGGGGTTAGTCAGTTCTTTCAGACTGTTGACGCGGAGGAATGATTGGTTGATCATTTCTCTTAAGAGATTTGCCCTAAAGCGAGAGAGCTTTTCCCTGGAGGGGATCCGGAGACTTACCAGGATTCCAAAGGCCTGGAGCAGGAGCGAGAAGCCACTAGCAATGGCCACCGAGTACCACTCCGCCCGCTCCAGCTGAAGGCTTTGTGCCCACAAGACCAGGACCACTACCACCCCCAGCAGCCGGGGACCGCCACTGAAGCAGGCTCTGAGCATGCGTGACAGGCTGCCGCGGTACCTGTGCACAGGGGAGAGTCTTTTCACTCGGCAGAGACACATGGCTGAGTCGGAGGCAAACGCCACAGGCTTCCAGTTGACACGAGGAGCCAGTCGTACGTGATTAGACAGAGGCAACCTGGATGCTACAGCCAATCAGACATTGCCGCGTAGGGCTGCTTTGCACTGACACATCAAAAATTTGATAGCAGACTGTAGCGTTTTCTGCTCCATAGATAATCAGTGCTTTAGAAGGGGAAAAAAAACCCAGCCTTGCTCCCAGTCTATAGCCTGGAATGGAAGCTCTCTTGCAGGGCTGCCCAACCCTGTTCCTGCAGATCTACCAGCCTGTAGGTTTTCTTTTCAACCCTAAGTCGGCACACCTGACTGTACTAATTAGCCGCGTAGCGCGATCTCTAGCCAGCGAGTGAGGCGTGCTGTGAAAGCCTGCAGGGTGGTAGATCTCCAGGAGCAGGGCTGGGCAGCTCGGCTCTGCTGCTCCGAGCCTGGAGAGCGTGAAAGGACGTGCGCCCGAGGCTCACCTGGTCCCCAGGTGATGGAGAGACTCCTCCGCCAGGAGGCACAGCCCCCGCAGGGCGGCCCCGAGCGTGACGCCCAGCGCGGCGGTGACGGCCTGTCGGCAGAACGGGACGTGTCCGAGGGCGAGGTAGACCAGCAGGACGATGGCGACGCCCGTTGCCGCCGCGCAGTACGTGGGCAGCCTTCCGCGCGGCCGAGGGATGAGCCGCCCAGCCCCTTCCAGTCGCAGCATCTGGGAAAAGCAAATGGTAAAATGGTAAATGGACTGCATTTATATAGCGCTTTACAAACGATGCCTCTCATTCGCCAGAGCAGTTAGGGGTTAGGTGTCTTGCTCAAGGACACTTTGACATGCCGAGGGCGGGGTTTGAACCGGCAACCCTCCGACTGCCAGACAAGCGGTCTTACCTCCTGAGCTACGTCGCCCCAAAAGCAGATCGAATGGCGGTTTTTTTCTTAGCGACAGGGGGCGGCAGTAAAGCCACCGCAAGTAAGAGAACTCGCAGGTGTAGGTGTAGCTGCGGTGGCTAGAGAACTGGGACGGCGGCGCTAAAAAAACCTGTGGGGTTTATTCCCGGCTGAGATGCTACACTTGCATGGTCGCGCTGTTATCTAAGAGGAGGAAACGCAGCTCTCCAAATATGGCGGCGATGAGCTCGGCTTCTGATTGGCCGCGCGCATCGGTGCCACACTGCAGCTCGCTGATACGTCGCCGACGTGCGCAATACCTCCGATTATTGCTTCAGTATCGTAGACTGTACACTCCCCCCTCTCCCGCTCCCCGGAGGTCGTGTGTCCGCGTCCCGAAAGGGGATTCCGAGTCGACACCGTGTCCCTGTAAAGCAACTGATATTCTTGTGACTCATTTTAGTGGGGTCATAAAACCGTGTAACTGTTGGACTGAAGGACAGCGCAGCAGACGGGATGGGAAAGGAGGAGGAGAGAAGCTGGGGGTGGTCGCAGTCGTAGTTCTACCTTCTCGCCCCCCCCCTCTATTTCACCTTCCCGTTCCTTCAGTTTAAGAAATAACGCAGGCTTATGAATAATAAAATGAAGAAATTGCGTTCACTGTGACAAAATTTTTAGGGTGAATATCCTGTCCTGGGGCAGCACGGTTCCAGCACTGTCGCCAGAACGAAGGTTCGAATCCCAACCGAGGGCCTTCCTGTGTGGAGTTTGTATGTTATTTCCATGTCTGTGTGGCTTTCCTCCATGATTCCTCCCACAAGTCCTGCCTCTCACGCGCTGCATGCTGGGATGCCAATGCTGGGATAGGCTCCAGCATGATCCTAACCCTAACCCTAACCCGAACCAAGAATAAGCAGTTTAAAAAATGAATGGATAGATGGGTATCCTGTCCTGTAATTGCTGATCAACTATAGTTATTTTATAATTCTTATATTATACTGATATTGTCCCAGATAGATAGATAGATAGATAGACAGTCAGACAGGCAGACAGACAGATAGATAGATCGATCGATCAACATCATGAACACCTTCCAGTCACATTGAGGCCATACTTGTTATGGTAAATGTGTCTCATGTGAAAGGCATTTATCTGAAGCTCAAATGTTTTGACTTGCGATCTGCGATCAACTGTCCATCCATCATTCACGTGGGTCTCAAACCCTTGTCCCAGAGTGCCGCAGTCTCTGCTGGTTTTCCTGATTTCCTTTCAGTCAGCAGCCAATCATGGCCTTGGGAACAAGGTGTGCAGCCAATTCTCTTGACTCTCTAGCCAATTAATGACTTAAACTAAGCACTTAAGTGCAGGAACACATTAAAAACCAGCAGACACAGCGGCCCTCCAGGATTTTATTTTGAGATCCCTGCCCTATTGTTAGTGGTAAAACTTCGTTTAGCGGTGTTTACTGATACAGGGTTACCACATCACAGCGATCAAGTAAAATCCCCCTCTGCAAGAGGTTTGTGACTGAAACCTGAAATGGACGTATTTGGATCTGTTCATTTAGCCGTTCCATCTTGACAAAGGCTAACTTTCTCAACACACAGCACAACTGAGCTTTTCCCCTCAGTGGCCCACGTTCAGTTTGCGTCGCTACGAAAGTTATGGGTGTGGCAGTACTGGAGTATACATGCCCGTGTGATGACTGGGACACATTCCAACGACTTTCAGAGAGACTGGGACACACACTTCCACGTGTTGCTGCCCCCAAGGTAAGGGGGCAGTGTTTCAAGTTCAGGCGAGGTGTCCCTCAAAGACCCAGACTCACAGGCAGTGCAGGCCATTTCAGCAAATTAATAAAAACTTGTGAATTAAAAAATTGGCATTATTTTCTGTGAGGATGTTTTTCTCTCTCCAATGGCTTAATTAAATTTCAATTAATTTCCTGAATCGACTGAATTGAAATAGAATTGACCACAATGTCTCTGCTCAGTCACGCATTTTCTTTCACCCTCATCCAGACACCTTCACTCATACACACACAGCTGCAAGGTTATTATAGTTTTATGCTTTTAATTTAGCTTATTATTCCTATTTCACTTTCACTTCCACCGATTCAGTTTAGTTTTAAGTGTTCCACAGTTTTTGCTTAAATTTAGTTTTTCAGTGTGTTCCAGTTTTAGTTAAGTTTCAGTTTTCAACATATTTAGTTTTTATTTTACACTCAAGCAAATTCAAACAATTATATAAACTCAGACAAGCATAATAAACCAGAAATAACAATAGACTAACACACATGCACACTCATGTACACTGAAATGAACCACAGTCAAATCAACCTATGGTTGTAGTGATACTATCAAGGTAAACCGACTGAATAGCTTAAGTCCCATAAAGATGCTTGATACTCACGTCTCAAGTGCTCTCTTTCCACTGCGAACCGGAGTTTCCCTGTTCCTTTACTAAATCAAAACACGTTCATCCAGGTCTAAGAACCTTGTAAGAGTGACGGAAACTAAGAGCGAGGGAGTGTCTGAGTGAGAGGAGGGGAAAGAGAGAGGGAGAAGAGAGAGAGAGAGATAGAGAGAGGGTGGAGTGAGTGAGAGAGGGATGAAATTTCCCTGCTTTGAATGGGAAATGACAGCGCATGCTAAAATCACTTTCATTTTCACTTTGAACCAGGACCTGAGAGGAAAAGGCAAACCAGCCCTGCAGGACGAAGAGAACACAGCCTCACGCTCAAAACAAAGAGAGAAGGATGTGGACCGCAACCATGTAAATACTCTATTATAATATAAAAAAAATACAGCCAACGTTAGATCTCAGATTTGGGAAGTTGGGTATGGGGAACCAAGTTAAATATAACTGCCACAAAGTTATATCTGCTAACTTTCAACTGCTTTTGCTGAGCTGGAGATTTCCACCGTGGGGAAATCGGCATTTTTTGTCTGGTTAGGGACTTTGAATGAAAGTCATGTCTTCTTTACGGGGCCCAGAGTCCTGAAAGATTGCCAACGTGGTCAGTTAAAAAACAAACAAAAAAAAAAATGTACATAAACGGTGTGTGTGGATGTGTGTCTGCATGTATGAGCATGCATGTGTGTACACACGTTTGCGTGTTTGTGTGTATGTGTGTGTGTGTGTTAAGTCCCCACGTGTGTGTGCGTGGTTATTGTTCTCCCTCTCTGTGTTTTTACATTCTCGCATCCCTTCATCCATGTGTCCCTCCTCCTGTCAGTCCTTCGCCAGTCCTTCATCTAGGTGTCCGTCTGCTATTGGTTCCCTGCGCGTCACTCACCGTTCGAGCCCCGCTCCAGCACCCAACCCGAGACAGCGCGACTATTCTAAACCGTCGCCAGGGCTTCATGCCTTACATTTGGGAATTGCTCACTGTGTTCTGTGGTTGTCCTATTGTCATTGGTTGTCTTTGTATATTTCCTTGGGTGTGTCTGCAACCTTATTGTTTCACATATCCTCTACCCGTTAGTATCATTTGTTACTCTGTGTTTTTTTGTCTGTGTCCTTACTGGTACTTCTACATATTGTAAATAGCTCTCCCTCACCTGTAAATAAACGCCCACCAGTTTTGCACTATATATTGTTGTTTTGTCCTGTCCCCTTTACCCAAGGTACACCCAGACCTTATGTTACCTCCCTATATACCCCTAGACACTCTGGGGTCGTAACAGTGTGTGTGTGTGTGTGTGAGAACACGCTTGTGGACACAGAATGAAGGCAGAGAAAGACGCCGTTGGTTCATGCATATTTTATTCAAGAGTAAAAAAAGGTGGTTCGTCCCATAGGGCATGCTTACAATATTTGTGTCATTTAGGAAGTCATATGTGAAACTTAGTTCCAGAGAAAAATACAAGAAAAAATTGTCACAAGTTAAATCCCATGAATTTCAATTTAAAGCCACGTTGAGGACCAAACAAGGATCAGTAAATAGTGGAAGAAAAATGAACAGTAAGCTTAAGAATAAGAAGAATAAGAAGATTATTAAGAATTATAATGAGAATATATATATATTTCCTTTTTAAAAGTGAGACACAGGATTAGTGTCTAATTAGTTTTACATTTGAATAAACCATGCGATCATGCTTTTGGCAGCCTGGATTTTGCTTTTCACTGAATAATATTTTCATTCACGCTATTGAACAACTTCTGTACATTAACAGAACGAAATTAACACAAAGTTGAACACCTTAAAAAGAGCTTCAGAGCCTGTACAGCCAAAAAATAAATATCAATAATAATAATAATAATAACAACAATAATAAATAACAAAATTATGATAATGAAAAACAATGAAAAAATAAAGCAAAAAGATAACAAAAATAAAAAAATACTTAAAACAATAAAAGTTTACAAATATAACATGAAGTGGGAAATAATTCAGACCTACTATATTGAAACACAGCACAAATATAATTTCACATATCAATAAGGAACTTAATCGCATGCACTGATGCGCAGTATAGATGCTGTACAAATTACTGTCTTTGTTTAGGATCTCTGTCGCTGCAATAGGAATTCATCTGGCCAGAAAGCGCAGTGCCAAAACCTTTTTCTCTGATTATCAGGCTCGTGAGAAATCTTCAGGTGTAAAGCAAAGGAGTTCTGATTGCATTATGGTCTTATTTCGAGCAAAGCGAACAGTGGCAGCGTCAGCATGAAACCTGCCGTCACCCACGCACAACCACCTGGGGGTCTAGGTGTCTTACAAAATAAAAATTGAAATGAAACCGAACGAAATCAAAAAAAAAATAAAATAAATAAAAATAAATAAATAAATAAATAAATCTCAGGTAAGATTGCATCGCAAGTTTTTGAAATTGTACACTTTTTTAAAATCTTCATTTATAAATATGACCTATTTTTGTCTTCGCTTTATTTAATACTAGTAGCAAAACATGTTTTTAACAGCACGGTCATTTTGTATAAGATGTTAATGAGTGAAACAGTTTTTTAATTCGAATTTTAAAATATATATATATGTATGTATACATGTGGAGCCAACACTGTCAACACGCCCCTTCCGGTGTGCTGTGAAGTCAAAGTGAATTTGCAAGAGAACCTAAAAAAAAAAAACTCTTTCCCTAAGTCTCCTCAGCCTTGTATCAGGTGTCAGTACATGGACAGGAAACAACTACCGTAGAATCTCACTTCCTCTTCCTGCTGGAGGGCTTCCTTCAGTGCTCACCCTGATACCACCCTCATACCTCATTGCACCTTGCCCCTCCCCCCCCCCAAACCCTACCCCACCGCCCCGCCTCGACCTACCGTATATGTCTGAAGTTCTTCTCTTGTGTTATAGCAGCAAAATTTTAACTGCCTGTCCGGGATATTCGTGAGGATTCTCAATCTGCTTCCCTAATTAAATCTCAAGCAGTTTCCGATGAAGCCGGTGTCGTTATATTGTCGCGGTTTTTCATTTAACTTTTTATTTTTCCGCTGAAGTATGATGGGTAAAATCCTGCTGCGCAGAGTGGATTATGGAATACAGGGTGGGCCAGGTAGGGGGTGGGGGGGTTGTGTGTGTGTGTGTGTGTGTGTGTGTGTGTGGTGCGTGTCGGAGGGGTGGGGAGGGCGGAGGTAGAGGAGGGGTTCAGGTTTGGGGGGGAGGAGGAGGAGGAGGAGGAAGAGGGCGAATCACTGTATATTGCGGTTATCGTCCGTCCCGTTTGGCTCTGACATGTTCATTTTGCCTATGGAGTGTCCCACGTTGTTGACCGTGTCCCTGCGGGGGGGCATGCGCTCGTTGATGCGGTCCAGGCCCTTGGCCTCCTCGAAGCTGGTGATCTTGTGCTGCGGAGAGAACCCGCGAATGGCTGTCGCGGGAAAAGGGAGAGGGGGAGGGGGAGGGGGACACAGGTTTAGAATCGGAGTATCTCACCGACCACTCAACATTCCAAGACAAGCGACTCTTTCTTTTTTTTGCACAAGGCAGGGGGAGATGGGCGCCCTCGTCGTCACAGCTCACCCTCCTTGCCCCCGTCCCCCAATACATTTCACCTCTGCGTTTTTTTTGTATTTTGACCCTTGACCCCTTGAGGTTGGGGATTCTTTTTAAATCACATGAGTTAATGGCACTGATCAACAGCAAACTTCAGTTCTAGTCAAGGCCGCATATGAAGGCTCTTCCTCCGACTCCCCTCAATGTGAGCCTAGCTGCAGTCAGCAGCAGTGTGAAAAGAAGCAGCTGGTGACACCACGGGTTTCAGAGGAGAACTGCAGGAGTCTGCGCTCTCCGGAAATGGTTGGGAATTTAAAATTACGGTGGGAATTGGACATGCACCAACTTCTGTGGCCACAGACCGCAGGAGAGTCATAACAGGATGAGCCGATGCTGGTCATTTCTTGGAAAAACTGGTGTGCAATTCTGAACTGGTGCAGGAATTACAGAATGACTTCTGCTTTATCTCGGCAGTCTTTTAGACCTTTGGACAGCACTACGCACCAGGCCTGTATTGTTACTTTTTTATGCTGTGTTGTAAGCCCTGGGCCAGGGTTCACCTGGACAGCAGGTAAATAAAGGAGTGGCACGTTCGTCTCTCTGCACAAGCTGCAGGCGGCTATGGATTATCTGCTTCGGTTTGGATCCCAGACTGGCGGTTATTTCAGTTTATTTGCATACGGTAAAAGAAAAAAAAAATACAGCAAATAAAAGAAAGTAGTACATGTGCAGGTGAGATAAGAAGCTCAAAGAGCTTATATTGAAACCTCACCAGTTATAAGGTTACGTTTACAGGCATTGTATATTCATGATAAGGTGGCACAAACATGAAAAGGTATAAATACTGAAATACAGTGATATAATGGTGTGTTAGTAAAATAGGCACAACAAATATTAACAGATCATAGAGATAGTAAACAGGTGCAATCGATATTAACAAATCATCAAGATAGGATAATGGGTGGAATAATAGTGTAAGCAACTAAATTAAGGGCTAAGAGCATTAGCAGCTGTCAGAAATCAAAACATCCCTCTTTTTTCTTCTAAATACATTCAGGGAGATAGAGGAGTCTGCTGGATTTGAAAATGTATTCCATATTTCTACCCCACTGAATCAAATTGAAAATTGACTTCTTGAGGTATGGCACAGTGGGAGATGGAGGTTTTTTGACTGTCTTGTGTTGTTGGAGTGAACCCGGGAGTTGCTGTGGAAATAAAGCTGGCAAGACTCTGGTGAGATCCTGTTCATTCGTTTAATCTTAAACATGAAGATACAGGTTTGCGAGATGTTGATATTAAAAATTGTCAAGAGATGGGGATTTCTGTTGGAAAGTTATCAGCACGTTCTGCGCATTTTCACTCTCGGCTGGAGAGGCAACAGTAATTGTAATGCCACGTGTGAACACTAAAAATTAGTGTTATTATTAGTTATTATTTCAGCCAGGGAACGAAACAAAAACGAAACCCTCCCCACCCCCACCCCAGATTTGCCCACTGGTTCATGAGTGTACACGTCTGTCTAATCTTAGAAGGAGAGATTTGTTTTGTAGGATTTGTCTGGGGGCAGTTGTGCAAGAACAAACTCTACAGACGCTGTGTTTCCATTAGAGAATTTGAGTGAAGTGGTGTGTGTGCTGAAACAAACAAAAAAAAAAAAAGGGAGGGGTTTTCCTGCTAATTCGCTGACAGACTTAGTCATGCGACCGCATTTGTCAGTTTGCCTAAAAATAGAGGGAGGATTTACAGAAGCCAGACAGGGATCAAATCAATCAAATTAAAACCCGGGAACGTGGAAGGCAATCATGCAATAAGATACTGTGTTGAAATGACGGGTGACCTAAGTCAGCAGTGATATTTCCCAAAACGTTTACTCGGGTACTGCTTATGTGCGCACTTTTGCACCCCCCCCCCCCAAATTACTTTACATTACATTAAAATGACATCCATTTGTCAGATGCCCTTTTATCCAGAGCGACTTAAAGTACAGCGGAGAAGAAGTGCATTCATCCGATAGCCAGGCCTGGCTATCAGCCTTCTAAGACCAGCGAGTAAAGATACAAAATCAGTATAGTATAAGAACCTGTAAGGAATGGTATGGAACTGGTCTTATAACCTAAAGGTCACAGGTTTGATTCTCACCTAGGACATTGCCGTTGTACCCTTGAGCAAGGGACTTAACCTGCATTGCTTCAGTATATATCCAGCTGTATAAATGGATGCAATGTAACTGCTATGTAAAAAAAAGTTGTATAAATCGCTCCGGATAAGAGCGTCTGCTAAATGCCTGTAATGCTATGTAATGTGAAAGATAAGTTTGAAGAGCTGGTTCTTGAGGCTGTGTTAGAAAGACAGCCAGTTATTCGGCTGTCCTGAGCCCTGACCAATTAGGCGCCACTCTGTGGCCTGTAGAGATCTCTCAAGCATTGTGATTGGCTGCAGGGGCCCTTCTTCCCGATCACAAATGATTTCATGATATATGCTCACCGGCTGGATTGACATGCAGCTCAGTCGGGACCCCATGATGACTCGGGCCGACAAATGTCCAGGCAAGGAAGCCTGACATCAGCGAAGAAACTGATCCTGACAACCATGATATATGCCGGATTTAACGATTAACAGACAATTCAACAGATTGTTATGGGATACTTTTCACTATTGAAGGGAGCCTCTGCTGGAGAAGCAGAGCTGAGCTGAGGAAGCAATTGCTGGTGAATGAAGAATATTTCTCATCTGGTACCGTTTCTTACTTTTCTGTTGTTCACATTTTTTGAAAGCCTATGTTTACCAACATAATGGAGCAATGCACTCTGGGATAGTTGGATATTATGTCCATTTTTTTTAAGGGGCATCGACTGTTTGGGGTTTTCCAGGAGAGTGGCCATAATGGCTGTTGATCTGCATTAACATGCTTGAATTCAACTAATTGCCACCATTTAGTTTGGAACCAAATGAGAGAGCTTCTCAATTTTTTTCAGTCCCTGCATTTTGAGTTCATGTTCCCCCCCCCCCCCCCAGTGGATGTTCCCTTTATTAAATTTACTGGAGATTATTACAGGAATCACAGATTTAAAATGCGCTACACCCAAACAGAATAGAGCAAGTCTGGCCATCTGGAATCTAATCTGCCATGATTGATTTTTTGATTTCTTGTTACCTAGACAGACTGCATGAATGAGTGTGACATTCACTTTTGTAAGCTGATTTTGTGTTTTTTTTGTTTGAAACTTGCAGCATTCCAGTCCTGTTGTCTGTTTGTCTGTCTGTCTGTATGCATGTATGTATGTATGTATGTCTTTCTTAAATCGGTAGAAATGACGAACTCGTGGAAATGATTCCCTAGGAATGACCTGTCATGACATGTTAAAATGTCAATTTCATGATTTCCTAATGAAAATAATTATCCTTTCAGAACAACACTTGCATAAAAAGGAGAAACATGCCGGAGCGATTTAAACAGTGTGAGCTCGTATCGCCTGACGAATTGGAACGGCACACGATATTCCACATTTTCTGAAGTTTGCTGAAAAATCCCACGGAGGGCCCAATAAAAAAAAAATGGTTACAGCATTTGTTTCCGTTTTCTGTCAGTGGGATACTCCCACTGACACTGATCTCACATTTTTAATAAGCTCTATTCTGACCTGCACATGACAACCAGCGGCAATGCAAATGTCGGCAACGCTGCATCTGCGGGCCGCTGAGGCGTCACATGATCACTGGCAGGTCACATGATCACCACAGACCCCGCCCACTCCCCGGAGTGCTTGCTGAGGGCGGGGCGGGGCGGGGCAGGGCCTGGCAGGGTGGGGGATGCGTAGGTGATTTCAGAATGCATGGTTATCAGCGCGAGAAGGGGGGGGGGGTTGGAAGGAGCATGGGGGAGGGGCTATTCACCGTGCCTTCGTTCCACAATCATGCTGACCGTAGTCCCGCTCTGTTGAACCGCGCGGAGGAAAGCAGCGCAGAATGGGGCAGGCAGCGTGGAGGAGTGTCATATCCCATAATGCAAAGTGAGGCAGGGGAGGGGGGCAAAGTGCCGCCGACTGAGATAACCCCGCCCTCGAGGGCGGGGCCAGGGGCTAGCGGCGGGCTCGCACGGTCCCCGCCCCCCAGCACCACCCCCCTCCCCACCAATGAAATGAGCGGGAATTTGAATTTACCTTCTCCATCCTCAACCGTCTCAATGGCTTCAATGGCTTCGATGGTAGCTGGGGGGGTACAGAGAGAGGAGGGCGGGGGTTACTCGGGAAGCCATGCACATACCAGAGCAGCGCGACAGCAGGCAGTTAGCAAACGGCGCACGCAAAACAGCCAGCTCGGACAGCGCCAGGCAACCAGCGCCAGGCAACCAGCACCAGGGCGGGAGTAGAGCACCAATCAGCAGCAGGCTTAGAGAGTGGGTGTGTCACTGAGTGGATGCCTTAGAGAGTGAATGTCAGCGTACTGAGAGAAAGAGGAAGGGACTGAGAGACAGTGAGAGAGAGAGAGAGAGAGAGAGAGAAAAAACAAAAGAGAAAGGAAGAGAAAGAGTGACATGGAGAGAGGGAGAGAGAGAGAGGAGAGAAAACAAGAAAGGGGGTGGGAGGGAAAGTGGAAGAGAGAAAGAAGAAAGAGAATGAAAGCGATGAGAGAGGGAAAACAACATACAGAAAGAGGGTAAGAGACAGAGAACAGGAGAATAGAGAGACCGATAAGATGACAGGTATAGATGGATAGAGGGAGGCAGAGAGAGAAGAGGAGAAAAGGCCCTCCCGGGGGGTGGCTGGGTTGGGGGGGGGCTGGTCCTCACCGCTCTGCAGAGTCTGTTTGCCCCCAGAGAGGACTCCGCTCGGCAGCATGCCGGTGGGGGTCAACCCTTTCAGCGTCAAAACGTTCTCACTCTCCTCTCTACGGGACGGGAGGGAAAGGGTTAACAAGAGATGTTTCTGTCACAGCTCTGTTACACACACACACACACACACGTACTTTCTCACACACACACTCACACTCACACACACAAACATAAACCCTACACTATCAAACACACACACATAAACCCTGTACTCCCAAAAACGCATCTAAACCCAGTACTCTCCCACACACACACACATGAACCCTACACTCTATACAACAAGGCTCGCTCACTGTCCCACTCACCTCAGGACAGAGAACATCTTAGCCATCTTCCCAATGGCACGGATCTTATTCCTGATGACCTCCTTCCGAGCGGCCGCGGCATTGGCTGGATGCAAAGTTTAGTGAAGATACCATTTAGATCAGATTGAGTTTTACAAAAGTAAAAAAAAAAAAACAAAAAAAAAACAGAATGTTTAAACACTTCTCAGATGAAAGGCAAATCTCATATTCAATGCACCTTTGACCCCTTTTAGATGTAATGTGTCCATAAATCAATTCCATGACCTGAACAGGATTTCTCCTTGATAAATTGTCTTTTGACTTTTTTTGTTGAAAAAATTGATAAATGATCACATTGTCCCAAACTGTGACCAGGTCCCCCATCTCATCTGGTGGACACAGAGTTTTGTGCTGTCAGAATATAGCATGAGAGCTGTGTGCTTCCATGGTTACCGGCTATTGTAGCTCCTGGCTACTGGCTTCTGCATTTTTGACCGTGGTGACAATGACATTTTGTCAACATCTCTATTCTCCTATCGCTGGCGGTTAACGTCTTTCACAAACGTTCACCGAAAGCCTGCCTGAGGTAAAAAATCGCAATGTCCGTGAATGAGTAGAATGAGCATCCACGTGAAAAGTACAAAATCCTTTACGATGTACAGTTCTTCGCATTTGCATTTGCATGTTTGCATATGCAAAACATTGGAATAGACTTCCTCTAAAGCAGTGTTTCTCAACCCTGGTCCTGGGGACCCACTGCCCTGCATGTTTTAGATGTCTCCCTGCTCCAACACACCTGATTCAAAGGAACGGGTCGTTATCAGGCTTCTGCAGAGCTTGATGACGACCCATTCATTTGAATCAGGTGTGTTGGAGCAGGGAGACATCTAAGACATCTAAAACATGCAGGGCAGTGGGTCCCCAGGACCAGGGTTGAGAAACACTGCTCTAAAGTAGCTGTTCAGCCATTTTTTTTTTTCTTAATGTATTGTGCTGCAGGATTTCATAACCACACAGTTCGCTGTGAAAAAAAGACTGTGCTTTTGGCTTGACACCGACTTTAAAACAAATCGATGTAATAAAGGGCGAATAAAAATGGAAATAAGGAAATAAGAAATAAGGCCGATTGACTCACCATCGAAGATCTCTTCCCCGTCATTCATGAGCTCGTCGTCCGAGCAAATACTCAACACGTTGACCAGCATTTCTGTAACTGAAGAGGGATTAAGAGTCGGAGGTCAGCGAGGCAGCAGACCTGGAGCTTCTTCCGGGACGATGAGATGTTAGAACGCCTGTCTCAAAAAGCACTTCATTT
This sequence comes from Anguilla rostrata, assembly GCF_018555375.3. Lineage (NCBI taxonomy): Eukaryota > Metazoa > Chordata > Actinopteri > Anguilliformes > Anguillidae > Anguilla > Anguilla rostrata. Next base: position 7,764,769 of record NC_057935.1, on the reverse strand, counting down.
CAGTGGCCTCTGTATTACTCCATTTTTAATGTGCTTAAAATGTTTGACCCACATATTTAATCCATCTGATGTTTGACTTCTGCACAACCTACAGTAACATTAATTGGGAATGGAGGTCATGGCCTCATTTGTGAATTGTCCATTCATCCTACATTGCATTATTCAGCAATAGTGCTAAGACACGACACTTTGTCTAATCTTAATAACATTTATAGTTTATCACAGTAGAACCTTAACCTTTTTGTACCCGATGATAAGGAAAGGTGGTTAGGTGTGTTTGTATGTCACCTCCAGCTTTATACCACATTCATTCAGTTGTCAGTCTGTGCCTCTGAGGTTTGTATCTCTGACCTCTGACCTTTTGTCTTTTCTACACAGTAGATGCCTTCCTCTTGTTTAATATTAGTAAGACTGTGACAGGTGCTGGGTCATGTGATAGAGCAGTAATGGACGTACCTTTCTCCCCAACGAAGGGCAGGGACCAGGTGAAGACGTCCATGAAGTTAGGGAGCCAGTAGGGGTGTGGGGAGCAGTTGAATTGCCGAATGTTCATGACGTTGTTCTCGTACTTGAGTACGGCCGCTGGGGGTGACAAGGCAGCAAATCATCACACATACACACGCACTCATATACACAAGTACACACGCTCATACACACACACACACACGCACTCATATACACACGTACACACGCTCATACACACACACACACGCACTCATATACACACGTACACACGCTCATACACACACACACACACACACTCATATACACACATGTACACACGCTCATACACACACACACACACACGCACTCATACACACACATACACACGCACTCATATACACACGTACACACGCTCACACACACACACACACGCGCACTCATATACACACACACACACATACGCACACGCTCATATACACACACACGTACACACACGGTCATATACACACACATACACACGCACTCGTATACACACATGCATACACACACCCATACGTTCATATACACACACACATACACACATACACACACATTCATATACACACACACACACACACACATATACACACACACACGCATATGCTCATATATATACACACACATATGATCATATACACATAAGCATACATATACACGTGTACACACGTAAATATACACACTCATATTCACACTCACAGGTATGTACACACAACACACAAACTTACAAACATGCTGATATACACAAACACATGCACACAGACACACACGTGTGTACACACACACTCTTATATACCCCATTTATACCCACACATATATCATTTTATAATTAAATTAATTATGCCAGATATCCCATTGAACAAATATAGGAAGTTCTTTCAAAAGGTGTCTAACCTGAAGTTTCCTTTCCTTTAAATGAGCAAAGCCTTTAAACTGACAGTGTTGAATCTGATTGAAATTGAGATGGTGGTGCTCGTCCTTTGATGAGTTATGGAATGAAGGCAGACGGTTATATCCCTTTACAGATTTGCCTAAATAACCTCAGCATTATAGGGAATGGATGCTGGTCATTTAAAAATTGAATACAGTATCAGCACGGAGGCCCCAAGCTGGATTTGAAATGTCCATTTTTTAGATTATTGCAAAGGGATTTGCTAGCGTTTTAGTTCTAAAACCATGCACAAAATGTCACAGTGCCACTTTGGATGGTTTTCAGCTAGTGCTTACTGAATGAGCAAAGCGCCAGTCCCTTTTAAGTGGAATAATTTAGTGAGGAGAGCTTAAAAGGGCATGGGAAAAGCAAATGCTGTTTGGATTCTGTGTCGAGGCAAAAAAAAAAAAAAAAAAAAATCAAAGTGACTCTTCATAATGCTTTGCTATGAAGATGGATTATCAATGGAAATATCCTGAGCAGTGAACATTTCATCGAATGCAACTAGTTATCTACTGATCGTTTCATATTGTGCATTACGATTGTTATATATGAGTTATCATGTGAGCATCCACTACACAATGTGACATCACCTCTGGAGAAGCACTAAGCGTGTGATTGGTTGGGTGGTAACCTTGGTCTTTAGCTCAGAGGGTTAACTGCTTCCAAGTAATCAAACTGAATTCAACATGTGTCGCTTGCATGCATCACTGTCGATCATCATCTGTGCTTAATTAACAGCAATTATCAACTTAATCAACTTAGATTGAAGTGGTGCAGATGGCATAATTGTTTGAGAAGGGGCTTGACAAAGAGGTTATTGTGACCTCTAGCTGGCGGAGGACTGAAGTACAATGTGAGAAAACAAGCCTGACCCTACACATAGGACATAATAATGCACATTTGCAAACCAGGTCAATAAGCATAATCTGGTTTTATTTAATGATAATAATGATGATGGCTTGTGGATGAAGGGACTTTGCTGGCTACCTGCCTTATGATACAGATGATAAGATAATTATTATATAATATTACTCAGCTGGCTAAAGTTAGTAGCCAATAACAATATGCTTACTTGCAAGTGTGTTTTCTTTCAGTGAGATTTTAATGTATGGGATATGTCTATCACAATCTATTATCTTTAGGCATAACTTAAAGAAATATCACTGGAAGAATAAATATCACAAATTAACAAGCACTCTATAGAACTTTTGCACATGATGGAGGCAACCTGTATGCCTGTGGCATCAATAATCAGCCCTTCAGTTTTCTAAAATTAAAAGATCATTCTATAATAATGTCCTCTGCCATATGGATTATGACTGCTTGGTGCAGAAGTGTGTAACCCTGGTACTGGAGTGCCACAGGATCTACAGTGTAAAAGGACAGCTATTTTTGCATGTGTGCAACACATAAGACTGTCCACTAGATGGTGCCATTGTGGTTGACTGCCTATCAGCCAAGATAAAGCCATTGTCCATAATCAAGCTCGCTTCAGTGCAACATGCACACACGTGTGAGCACACAACCACACATGTTCACACAGTGCTTAAGCACGCACTTGCTCACACGTACACACACTTGCACTCACACGCACACTTGCTCACACGTACACACACTTGCTCACACGTACACACACTTGCTCACACGTACACACACTTGCTCACACACACACGCACGCAAAAGCGCACACTCATCATGTTTCCCTCCACTGCTCGGCTTCTCACCGATGACTCGCACAAGCCCTCTTGAGCATTTCTCAGGAGCGGTGCAGTATTTTAATAAGTATGACTAATCCCCAGTCTGTCCTCAAACTGCTCTTACTGTGTACCAAGCTCCTTATACTAAATCCCACACAGACCCTGTGTCTTAAAGGCTTCGGTGGGGCATTGTCAATGTCGTAGGGACTCTCTACTGAAAGGCCAGCGCCAAAGATCGAGAGAGCACTGCTGAGGAAATGAATATCGCTGGTGTGACCGGTAAAACTCAGGTAACAGGTAACCAGGTGAGTTTCAACTGATAAAATGATTACCTGCAGGCAACTGAGTGACAATAATTAATGACTGATATACACCTGGGCTCAAAGAAAACCTAAATAATCATCCTGCCACTCCAGACCCCTTCCCTTTCCCTGACCCCCCATGAAATCCCTGACCTCAACTCCATGCACTCTCTCCGACTGCACTAGCTCTCTCTGACTCACTCTAGTCTCCTGGGGGTTGTATTTCTGCCCTCAGAGCTGGAATTCTGTAATCTCCCGCCCAGGCTTCTTCCCCTGCCCGTTTCCCAGCAGCCGCCTACCACCTCTGCCTCTAACGTTCTCATTTCCGCTGCAGTCTACGGACCCACCACTAGGTGGAGCCTGCTGCCGATGGAACTCAGTCCAGTTACCGAAACATAGCAAAACAACCGTTTCCTTCCGCTTAACCCAGTGCTTGAAGTGGGCCGGAATAGACCGGTACCTCCACGTTTTGCTCTTATGGGGAATTTGGGTTTGACTCTATCTTGGCTCTTTTCACTGTGTTCAGCTTTCAGACAGACAGTATGTGAATAAAGTGGAGCACTCAGGTAAGAGAGCTTGTTTAGTGGCAGCGACAGAGTTCTTCACCGATAAGCACTTTGGGGCAGCGACTGGCTAATCACTGCAACTAACTGACTCCTCAATTTAAAAAAAACTTTTAATTTGAAAAATAACTGATTTTTAAAAAACCAGTGGTTAGATTCACAGTTGTAGCCCAAGTAACGGAAGCACCAAGCATCATGAAGGGAGGAATGATCTGTCTGTAACAGGGAGTGGGGTTTACAGTGCGTGGGCTCCCAAGGGAAGGGCAATTTACCTTTATTGTTGTAAACATCAAGGTAGTTTGGCGCTGAGAAGATGGTGATGAGGGAGGGGAAGCCGGTGGTCTGACTCTTTCGATACATCCGGTAACTGCAGGGAGGGGAAGGGGGACGAGACAACCGCAACCGTGACAAAAAACCTCCTTTAAAAAAATGCAACCTTCATTTATACACGATAGGCCGACTGAGCAAACATGCTCATTTAGAGCAAATAACTGTGTGAGGAAACGCACGCGGGCGTGGGGAGAGCGCGCACACTTCACACAGAAAGGCCCCAGCCCGGAATTCGGACTGCATTAGGGTGCGGGGGCAGCACCGCGGTGTGGCGGTTAGGGAACCGGACTTGTGACGGAGTGGGTCGCCGCTGTGCTGTGCTGTCCTTGCGGATGGCAGCCGAACTGAACAGCTGAGCATTTTAAAACGTGCAGATTTTGTAGGACGCTGTAATGTGGTGGGGGCGCGCGCGTAGGGAGGGGGCGTGCGCGGCGATCCCGGGAAGGGCGGGGTCACGTACCCAGCGTCTTGTGCTTCGTGTGCTCGGATGACCGATAACAAGTTGTTGTTCTGTAGAAACTCGCAGACTGCTGGATAACTGCGGACAACGGGAGAGAGAGGGAGAGAGGGAGAGAGGGAGGGAGGGAGGGAGGGAGGGGGGTGACAGAGGAGAGGAAAAACGTGATGAGAGCTTTGTTCTTTGCATGTGTTGCTTACGCACCCTTCGCTTAACTGTTCTCAAGTTCCTCGTCTTCCTGTCGGTCAATGTACGGTTCCTTCCACTAGGGGCAGAGTTTAGGAGCCAGGTCCCAGCCGAGCAACAGTGAATTGCTGCGTGTAATTCAGCTCATTCCAAATCGCTTATTTTATCCGTGCTCGTCTCCTCGGTCCTCGCCTGACCCAGAAATCGATCGAGGGCCGCCATCTTTGAGGATATTTCCAAGCCATTAAATGCTTCTTGGAGGAGCGAGGAAGCTCCCGGAGGACATACACAAGTGCATCCTTTGCGCAAGTCTTTATTTTGGAACGTGTGACTTAAAAAAAAAATTTTTGGAAGACTATTTTCGTGTGACGTATAAATAATCGACCTGTGGATCCACTCCCCCAACTGTCTGTAACTTAACGTTGCTTCAAAGTTACACTGGGCCGAACAAGGACATTCCCTTTGCCTAATGCATGTTTCCTCGATTCCTCCGTTCTCGAGTCCTTTCCTTGTGTCCCCCGTTGAGTGGAGCTAAGGAAGCGAGGAAAGGATGCAAGGAGTAAACAAGCTATTGGAATGAGCCCACAGTCAATGATGCATATCCCGGTGGCCATGCTATCTTAGGGAAAACAGAGCAACCACAACACCTACTGTGAGAGAGTGTAACAATCTCATAAGATCCACCTTTTCAGACACCCCGTAGCTCCTTCACCCTGATCCTCTCTAGCACTTTGCCCATTCCCCAAAACCTGACTTTTTTCTGTTGTCAGAGCCTGTGACTCTTTACTGGTGTTTCTACAGTATAACGTAGTTTAATGCTCATTCAGGGTAGTTTTATTCTTTGTTCATATAACTTAGTTTAAATATTCATACGTGTAGTTGACAAGTTTGCAGTCAAGTCTGCACTTCCTTTACCTGCCGTTTCTCTTGGAAACTTTCCTGCTCTAGGGAATTCCTGCCCTTTGACCCCTTTGTGCTTGTGTCTGTCTTGTGAACAGCTCTGGATAGGAGCATCAGCTAAATGCCAGTGAAGTAACAAAGAACAGTCTCGCCTCTGCTTAACACATTACAGCTACAGTACACATCTCACACCTCACAATGCTGCAACACATCGCCACAGCTCAGCAGCTTTGCAACTCCAGCAAACTGTACCGAAACGCAACACAACTCAACACTCTACGCACCCCTGCCCGGACTGCTCCACAAACCAACAACTCTAACCACTCTAACAAACCCCCCTCACCATACGCTACCAGCACACAATGACCCGGAGCATCACACAACAACGCACTCCAGTCTCGCTACCTCTACACAACAAGAACATTGTTGCCACAACTTCACAGCAGGGTACACTTACGTGCAGCGTACACAATGGCATAATCCCAGACTCACACCCGGCAGTACAACTCTACACAACAACGCAGTGCTCGCAGAACTACACATGCGCAGTGACAGCCATACTCTACACAACAACGCAGTGCTCCAGAGTACATGCGGCAGTACAACTCTACACAACAACGCAACGCTGTGGAGTACATGCGGCAGTACAACTCTACACAACAACGCAACGCTGTGGAGTACATGCGGCAGTACAATGCTATTCATCAATCTATGGTGTGAAGCAGCCTCCCCTCTGTACTCCTGTCATAGCCACACCCATATAGCTTGCACAGGAAACACTGCTGATGTCTCATTGTTTAGTGTCTGGTGGAGGATCTGCCCAGAGAACTATTTTGTGAAGACCCACCTCTCACCTCATACAGTCCCCAAAACACACACACGTCACCTCCAGACCCAGTGCCACAACGCGTCACATATGATCTGATCTGAAGGAAACACCCCCCAACTTCTCGTTCCTCACTCTCTTTCGCTCTCTCTCTCTATCTCTTATTTCAGGTTCCAGTTTAATTTAGCTCTACCTGCATGACACGCATCAGAATTTCCAAAGCATGTACATTTCAGAAGAAAACGTTATGCAATATAATATAAACAAAGGAAAAAATAAGCATAATTAACCATTTACAATGATATGGAGAAATAATACATGTAATACATTGAATTAGAAAAAAAAGTCAGTGACAAATCTCTTTCTCGCTCTCTTCTCATTTCAGATCAGCCAGGAGTAGCCAGCTGTCATGGCAACAGCCCACTGTGGAGCCCCAGGGGATTGTGGGATATCTCTGAGCACAGAGCTGATGCTGGTCCCTCTTTGGGCTGTTGTTCAGATGCCTTTATCCCCGCTCTTAGGGGAAAACGCTCATTACATTGATTCGAGCGGGAGCACAAATCCCCCTGTTTTTACCTAAAGTGCGTCTGCGACACTCACACCAAACCCACTCCTCCTCTGCACCTCTGCCATCCATCCATCTCCCCTTCCATCCACATGCCAGTCTCTTTCATCCATCCTCCCCTCCTTCAGTCCACATAGTCCACATACCACTGTCTCTTCCATCCATCCATCTCTCCTTCAATCCACATACCACTGTCTCTTCCATCCATCCATCTCTCCTTCAATCCACATACCACTGTCTCTTCCATCCATCCATCTCTCCTTCGATCCACATGCCGCCTTCATCTCTACTGTTTTTTCCACATTCTAATGTTTTGTACATTCCTTCATATTCACTGTTTCTTTCCTCCTTTCGTTTATGTGCCAGTACTTTCTACATACCATCACCTTTCCGCTTCTCTACACATGCCTTCCCCTCAAAGCTGTGATTGTAGCAAATTGCAGCTTTGTGTGTAGTGCACTGTAGAAGATTGTAGCTTTGATTGTAGTGCATTGTAGTGGATTGTAGTTATGTTTGTGGCTGTGATTATATCAGATTATATCCGTGTTTGTAGCTGTGATTGCATCAGACTGTAGCTATGTTTGTAGCTGTGATTGTATCAGATTATAGCCGTGTTTGTAGCTGTGACTGTATCAGACTAGCTGTGTTTGTAGCCGTGATTGTAGTGTATTGTAGCTGTATTTGTAGCTGTCATTGTAGTGGATTGTAGCTGTGTTTGTAGCTGTGATTGCAGCGGATTGTAGCTGTGTTTGTAGCTGTGATTGTAGTGTATTGTAGCTGTATTTGTGGCTGTGATTGGAGCGGATTGTAGCTGTGTTTGTAGCTGTGATTGTAGTGTATTGTAGCTGTGTTTGTAGCTGTGATTGCAGTGGATTGTAGCTGTGTTTGTAGCTGTGATTGTAGTGTATTGTAGCTGTGTTTGTAGCTGTGATTGCAGTGGATTGTAGCTGTGTTTGTAGCTGTGCTTGCAGCGGATTGTAGCTGTGTTTGTAGCTGGGATTGCAGCGGATTGTAGCTGTGTTTGTAGCTGTGATTGTAGTGGATTGCAGCTGTGTTTGTAGCAATGATTGTAGCTGTATTTGTAGCAGTGATTGTAGCAGATTGTAGCTCAGGCTATCACTGTGTCTGGGACAGGATCTGGGGCGCAGAGAGCTGCGAGTGTGAGGACTGTTGGGGAGGAACTCTCTGCCTGTATCACGGCTCACACAGGAAGTAATGTAGCGTGTGATGTGATCGCAAAAGCACTGCGCAGCCCTGAAGAGCATTAACACAAAAAAACACGCACGCACAACAGCCGATCACACCCCCCGCCAGAGCACTGCTGAATATTAAACATCCTGGAACACCAGAGGGAGGCTGGAGCTCCACCATAACGTACATCTGTAACCTCCACCCCGTTCCCACAATGCACCCTGCCTCACGCTGATGCTTCACTGCCCCTCCCCCAAACCGCAGCAGCGCACAACCGTAACACAGTAACCTGCAGTGCCGACCCCCCACCTGCGCCCCCCCATCCCCAACATCTCACACATGACCGCACCGTGTCCACCCCCTACCTGACATGTCTCCGCCCCACCCCACCCCACCCCACTCCCAACACACCATAAAACTTTCATCAGGGTGTAAAATATTCAGGAAACAGAACATTTGGGCAGGCCTGCCCAGGCCCCCCCCACCCCCTTTCCTGAATCGCTCTGACAGTGTGAATGTAGGTTATCCACTGGCACAGCTGCCTGTGACGTGCTCTCACCGGGGCGATACGGCGTGAAGGGGGGGGGGTGCAGACCCCACCCCCCGGAAGACCCACAGAGACCGCTGCCCCTGCTAATGCGGGCAGAACCCGTGGTCTGGGGGGCTGACCCACATACTAACAATAGGTGACCTCACTCCAATCAAAAAACACAGTCACAACCGCAAAGAACTGGATCCTGTGGTCGTGTGTCGCCTGCAAATATAAAACTAGCCAATTTGTCGCATATCATAGCATGAGCTGAGGCAATCTTCTTCTTTTTGCTCCAGCTGTTCAGAGGCCGTTTAAAACAACGTCAGCCCAGTTCTCCTGTCCTGCGCTTCCTCGGCAGGTCACTGCTAAGGGGGGTGTAGCAAAATTCCCTTGGGGCAGGAGCCTGTTGTTAGGTCGACTAATGTTTGCATGGGCCAATGTTTGCATCATCTTCTATCTCCTTTTTGAACCACCAGGGGGAGTGGTGTCGTACCGAAGGAACAGCAGTGTCTTCAAACAGAGGCCAACTCTAAAATATCCACAAATTTCCTGGTGAATTTATTGAATTAAAAATTTTTTTTTTTTTTACAAAAATGCCAGGGCAGTTGGGTGTCAGCGCAGAGGAGACTCGATGGGTGGATGTCTCGAGAACTTAATCTTAAGGACAGCGTAAAGTAAGAAGACATAAATGAGTTTCCTGAGTTTACCGTCAGCTCTGGAGACAGAGCGGGAGGGGCCAACCGGTTGACGGGCGGTGGTTTTTGCATTGTGGGCGTGGCCTTGGGAACCATGCTCACCTGTAGAAGTAGGAGCAGCCCCTGACTGTGTTGTGGCTGAAGTACTCCTGGGTCTTCTCGTTCCCAAAGTCCTCTAAGGGGTCCGACCACAGCAGGTCGCACATGGGTCCGAACGCTGGAGGCTCCTTGAACCTGTCCAACTGGGCCAGAGAGAGAGAGAGAGAGAGAGAGCCAAAAAGAGAATCAAAACAGAACCGTGAACTACTGTCAGGGAAACGCAATATATCTGAAAATAAACTGGAAAAAAAATGGCAACAATATATTCCAACACTTCACAAAATATTGGCAAATATGCAAATGAGTGCCACTTTAAGGTATTGCAATATTTTGCACTGCTATGAATTCATTTTGTCATGTTTTCCAAGAGTTCCATATATTCAAATAGAGTCAAACAGGGAAATTATGCACTTGATTAGAGTTGATTTCACATTGCATATTTCCTCTATACCGTGCAAGTATTTTTAACTTTTATTTTTATTTTTTATTCGTTTTTACCTTTTTTATGTCGTCTAACGTGTGTACTTCTGGCGAGAGGCCGCCGTGAACGCACAGGAACTGCTGGTTCATCAGGGCCGCCAGGGGAAGGCAATCGAACGCGTCCATACAGGAGTCGTACACCTGCTCCGAATATTTGATTTTACCTGAGCGGTGAGAGAGAGAGAGAGCGACGAAGAGAAACAGAACGGAGTGACGAAGAGGGAAGGATGAGCTGACGGCGGCAGCGACTGGTGACCCACACGAAAATTTCCAGCCCTCCAAATCCATCCTACTGCCTGCCGATGCATCACTAAGGCGCAAAAAAGGAGGTGTGAGAAATTTGTTCGGTTTTCACAGTGGTTACATTATATCTGCTCGCTGCCCAAGAGAGGCACGACATCGATTCTGCTTTTGAACTACACTTCCCAGCATGCAAATGTCCCTGTCGAAATCGAGGTTTGTATGAGTGGCCAGTACACTGTGTGTGAGCTTGCCTTGCGGTGCTCGTTCACGTTACACCTCCGAGCAGGTAATGCTAAATGTTGTGCAGTGCACCCACGTTCATTAGAGTGCAACTACAAATGCTCCTAAATTTATCTCTGTTTGATAAATAGCATTAAAAGCCTAGTGCATAAGCATGTGATCTAACATTTCTACCTATTCTTTCGTTTTGAATTCGCACATCGGTAATGAGGAAAGCAAGGTCCCATAAGCGTGCTCTGCAGCCAAACCTTTCTGCTGCATCCATTGGAGGATTTCAAAAGTAACTCCTTTTCTGCTGTGTGCTGCTTTTCCAGAATCCGTTTGCCAATTTGTGAGAGGGCTTGAATGGGCTAAATCTGCTCTGATTTACTCGGGTTCGACATTAGCCACGGTATCTACCTTCTGAGTGCCAACAGAGGCACATTCATTTTTTTTTTTTGGAATAAGGGACAGGGCTCTTAAATTCAGTAGAGTGACCCACAGTTACATAACACACACAGGTCCATTTAGCTTTTTATGAGGAGTCTGTTGCAATGCCACCACTGTTCTTACACATCCTTACCTCTCCACCATGAGGTCCATTCTAACCCCTCCATCATAGGGCCTGTTCTCACATTTCTGGCACTGAAACCATCTTAACCCCTCCACCGTGGGGCCCATTCTAACACTTCCACTGCGGGGTCTATCCTCACCTCTCCACCGTGGAGACCTTTCTAATCCCTCCACTGTGGGGCCTATTCTTACCTCTCCTCCGTGGAGACCATTCTAACCCCTCCACTGTGGAGCCTATTGTTATTCCCTGCCATTCCCTTTGCTGCAAATCACATAAATAACCCTCCGCTCCTTTGTTCTCTCCAAACACAAAAAAGGACAAGTTTGCTCCCCTCTTTCCCAAAATACTTCTCCCCCCCCCCGCCTCCCAGGTACTGCAGGCCAACTCCCTCTGCAGTAACTAAACTCCTGAACCTCCATAAGCTGAAGCTCCTTCATTCCACACCCCCCCCCCCCACTCCTGAAATCATCTTAACCGAGCAGAAACTCCGGGGTCAGGATCCCCGGCACATTCCAACATTCCTGGTCGGAGCGGCGCGTCCTCAGACGGCGGCCGTTATTCCATTCCACCCCCTCCTTGCGCCCGAGGGGGGGGGGGCTCTCGAGCACAGGGGGAGCGCTGCGGGGGAGAGGATGTGCCAAATCTGCGCTCTGTCAAAATTCTCAAGTGCCTGAGCGTCCCATCTGCTGGCTAATGGCGTGAGCTCATCAGCACATCACTCTGCATCACTCATGACTGGCGAGCATTGGAGACAACTCACTCTTCCCTCTCTCGTCTTTCTCTCCCTCTCTATTCCTCTCTCCCACTCTGCCTGTCTTTCTTTTTCTTTACCTCCTTCTCGGTCTCTCTTTCCCCTGTCCCTCTCTCTCTATCGCTCTTCTCTCTTTCTCCCCCCTCTTTCGTTGTATTCCTCTCTCTCTTTCTCTCCTTCTCGGTCTCTCTTTCTCCCATCCCTCTTTCTCTTTCCCCCCCGTCTTTCTCTGTATTCTTCTCTTTCTTTCACTCCTTCTCGGTCTCTCTCTGCCCCCGTCTCTCTCTGTATTCCTCTCTTTCTTTCTCTCCTTCTCGGTCTCTCTTTCTCCCATCCCTCTTTCTCTCTCCCCCCCTTTCTCTGTATTCTTCTCTTTCTTTCTCTCCTTCTCGGTCTCTCTCTGCCCCCGTCTCTCTCTGTATTCCTCTCTTTCTTTCTCTACATCTCGGTCTGTCTCTCTCTCTCTCGCTCTCTCTCTCCCTCTCCATCGGGCCTCACCCAGGGACCCGATTGGTCCTAAAAAAGACGCTCTCCCTGGTCTGAGGAATGCCACGGCGACGCGCGGTGCCCGTCAGGGAAATCAGCGGCACCGTCCCAGGGCCGCTCGTTACCGGGAGAAATTAATTTCCTGCTAATCACCAGCTCTCAGTCTGATGGGCATCTGTTCTACAAAACCCTGCTTCCAAGAGAGGGGGGGGGGGGGGCAGGGAGGGAGAGACAAGAGTGAGTGTGAGTAGGAGAGTGAGGAAGAAAGAGACAGGGAGGAAAAGAGATGGAGAAAGAGAGATGGGGGAGTGAGAGAGACGGACGGAGAGGCCGAGATGGAGAGTGAGAGCAGGAGAGAAAGAAGCAGAGAGAAAAGGAATGATTGTGAAGAGAGGAAAAGAGATGGAGATGGAGAAAGAGAGACAGGGGAGTGAGAGAGACAGATGGAGAGACCGAGATGGAGACTGAGAGCAGGAGAGAAAGGAAAGAAGCAGAGAGCGGGAGAAAGATGGAGAGAGAGGGAATGCGATGGAGAGGAAGAAAGACGGGAAGAGGTACGAGAGAAAGGAGAGGGAGAGAGGAAGAGATGGAGGGAGAGGAGAGGGAACAGAAGGAGGACAGCAGACAGTAGTGTAGGCTGTAGCACTCAAAGAGATGATGGGGGGGGCAGGAAGAACAGCGGAGAGCCCAATTAAGGGGGGGGGGCTGACATTAGAGAATAATTCTGCTGTGTATTAGGCACATGCCTACCCTTCCTCGTTTAACTAACTAATGGTTTTGGCCAGAAGAAGTTCAGTTCCACTCTGCTACAGCACAACCGTGATGCCTCGCCACAATGCACCCTGTGACTCTCAACAACGCAACAGTGAGTTTAGTAGGATTCTGAACTGTAGCTTTAGACTTCGTGAATCTACCAAGACGTTCCCTCATCTAACCCCGTGGTTCTCAAACTCAGTCGTGAGGACCCCCGTGTATGCTGATTTTCATTTCGACCACAGCTGCAATCCCAGAATGAAGAAAATCTGTTAATTTTTCTTAACTGGATGCTTTTCAACCACTATTATTGTCAGAAACAGCTATGCATGCCACGAAGAACAGAATAGAGTATTTGTATTTTGCTTATTATGCTATACTGTAAACAATTCCATCATCCAGAGTTCATTTTCAGTTCCAGCATGTTACAGTACATACAGCAAAGGGCTATTCCACAATGCACCCTGTTGCTTTAAGAAAGCTACCGTGAGCTCAGTATAGATATTAAGAACAAAAAAATATGGTATCATTTTAAAAACGACTTTGCAAAACCCCCGTGGCGTCTTGTTTGTCTAACCTTCCTTCTCAAGGGTCAGTGGGTGAGAGGGAAAAGGGGTTCGGAGGCACAGCGTGCAGTCGCAGGACATACTCACATTCTTGTTTGAAAGTGAAATACTCTGTCAGGTGTCTACATTCGTGGTTTCCCCGCAGCAGATATAGCGTCTTTGGGTAGAGGATTTTCAGGGACCAGAGGTACAAAACACACTGCAACAGGAACACAAACCGGTCTGTTACCGCTCGTTTCAATGAAAATACATTCACAGACACACGCACAGTAAGTGCACACACAAACACACATATACAAGCATGGACAAGCACACGCATACGCAAACACACAAGCAGTCAACACATACAAAGACATGGACACACGTGACTCTCTCTCACACACACATACACACATACACACACACACGCACACAAACACCCAAATACAGACATGGACTATCATGTATACACACACAAACACACATATACAAAGCATGGACAAGCACACACATACACAAACACACATATACAAGCATGGACAAGCACACGCATACGCAAACACACAAGCAGTCAACACATACAAAGACATGGACACACGTGACTCTCTCTCATGCACACACACACACACACACACACACACACACAATTACAGACATGGGCAAACAGAGACTTTCTCTCACACACACATACACACATACACATACACACGCACACAAACACACAAATACAGACATGGACTATCACGTATACACACACACACACACACAAAGAGCAGTTTTGTGCGTCCTTCAGTGTGTCCTCGCACGACTCAGGTGAAGAGGGGCTGGCGGGGTGGGGGTGTGCGATATTTAAACGTTCTTCACGCTATTAACCTCAGTGTCTGAGAGTCCCTGTCAGCACGGCGGGCGTGACAGAGGCTGCAGATTGAATGGCTCCTCTCTGGCCTCCCCTGTCACCGCCACTCTATCCGGTGACATCTGACGAGTGAACCTGCGCGGCTAAACCAGACTGTGAGGTCAGCTGAGCCCACGGCGAGACACAGCGCTGTTACTGAGAAGGGGGGCGGGGCCCGGGTCTATGACTGAGTCACTGAGAAGGGGGGCGGGGCATGGGTCTATGACGGAGTCACTGAGAAAGGGGGCGGGGCATGGGTCTATGACTGAGTCACTGAGAAGGGGGGCGGGCATGGGTCTATGACTGAGTCACTGAGAAGGGGGGCGGGGCCCGGGTCTATGACTGAGTCATTGAGAAGGGGGCGGGGCCCGGGTCTATGACTGAGTCACTGAGAAGGGAGGCGGGGCATGGGTCTATGACTGAGCCATTGAGAAGGGGGGCGGGGCATGGGTCTATGACTGAGTCACTGAGAAGGGGGGCGGGCCCGGGTCTATGACTGAGTCACTGAGAAGGGGGGCGGGGCATGGGTCTATGACTGAGCCATTGAGAAGGGGGGCGGGGCCCGGGTCTATGACTGAGTCACTGAGAAGGGGGGCGGGGCATGGGTCTATGACTGAGCCATTGAGAAGGGGGGCGGGGCCCGGGTCTATGACTGAGTCACTGAGAAGGGGGGCGGGGCATGGGTCTATGACTGCCTAAAAACAAGACCTGTGTATTGTGGCCTCTAGATCCTTCCTGTGGTTCTCTGCACAGTGCTGATGTGTGTGAAATGGCATTTCGGGTCCTGCTAGCCTGGTAAAGCATGATTTTTGTGGTTTAAATACCCCCCCAGCCCTTCAGGCACCAGCCTCAAGGCAGTGCCTGCACACTATGAGGCGATGTAGGCTTTGTGCTCTGATCCCTGTGAATACGCTCCTGCACTGACAGAGCACTGCTGGGATGCAAGGAGCTCGCAGCCTTTCCCGGGAGCAAGAGCGTGTGTGTCTGACAGCCAGAGCGCCAGGGTGCGAATCCTGGGGTTCTGGGTCTCTGCCATAAGAGTGTACCGTCAGGTCAGAGGGGATTTAAAACTAGAGTGCGCCTAGGGAAGCAAACACACACACACACACACGTGCACACATACACATGCACACATACACACACGCGCGCAGACACACACACGCATACACATGCACACATACACACATACACACACAGTAGATGTAGGGCTGGGCGGTGTACCAGTATTTTAGACACACCAGTATGAATTCCCACAACAGTATGTGGTGTTGCAAAACTGTCCTCAGTGGCATTTTACTGTTATTCATCCAATGAATTAAAAATTTATAAACCATTTTGACGTAAACTTACGGTGGACTGTCTACTTTGAATGAAACTCAAGCCATTTCATTAAAAGCATGCTGTGACGTCGCAAATAACACGTGCAGAGATGTTGTCAGAGCCGAGTGACATCAGCAATGACATCACCGATGACCTCTCAGGCTCTGCTCCATCTGGCTGCACTTTTAAATTATGAAGGAATACCTGGAAATCGCGCTGGGGCGATAAACCACACTGACATTTACCGAAATGTTTTTAAAAGCGTAATCTCTCTTATTTGATCATGTGACGTGTTACGGCCAATCACACAGAATCTGCAAGGTCTGGAAACCGAATAGATCCTAGATGTCATTCCTTGATGTCACATCAACACCCAGTAGATAGGGAAGGGGTTTTTTGGTTTTATTCAGAAGCATTTTGTTTGGCCTCTGAAGATCGGACGTTCACTACCACGTCAGGTACGATTAAAGAAAAAAAAGATGAAAGCCAATATGCTATATGCCGGTCATGCTTGTCGTTACGCTTAAAAAAACATTCGACAAGCATATAAGCATCAATATAGTGTATTCCCTATCCCTACCTGAAAGTTTATTTTATCATTTCATTACAATCCTAGAATTTTGGATTTTTTATTTTGCTTGAATATTTTGTATAACAGCCAAACATTTGCAGGTTGCACATTAGTGGTTTTTATGTTTAGCCTACTAGGCTATCAAATGTTTTGAACGTAACTTCTCATGTAATTTCAATTAGAAAACCAAATGCCATCATAATATGACAAATATGATATTCTGGCCATATCGCGCAGCCCTGAGTAGGTGTTAGGTGACAGTGTGTGGGGAAGGGTCTGCGTTGGTGGGGGAGGGGTTCCTCACCTCGATACTGAAGTAGCCCCTGTCCACGTAGTCGCCCAGGAAGAGGTAGCGCGTCGTGGCAGGCGACCCCCCCACTTCAAACAGCTTCATCAGATCGAAGAACTGTCCGTGAATGTCTCCGCAAACTGAAATGCAGCCCAGGTCCCCGTTAGTCAGCGGAGCGTGAACACACACACACACACACACACGCACACACACACGCACACACACACACGCATACACACACACCACACACACACACACACACACGCATACACACACACACACACACACACACACACACACACACGCATACACACACACACACACACACACGCATACACACACACACACACACACACACGCGCGCGCGCACACACGCATACACACAAACCGCAACCACCAATTATATCATCCTCTCTGACCACTGCATCACAAAAATCTCCCCTATTCTGGGGCTTGCTTACTTAATGCACTGGCACAAGCAGACGCTCTTATCCAGAGAGACATACGACTCAAACGCGAGCACAAAGATGAGGGATTAAAGTACAGCAATTCCCCAGAGGGAGGAAGTATATTGGCTCGGGAGAGACAGAAAGTGTAGGCTGGACTGATCGTGATCAGGATTAGGTGCGTGTACGCGTATGCATGTGCGTGTGGGTACGCATGTGTAAGTGGACGGATCGGTGCGTTTCCGTGAATACGTATGTGTGGACATGCATGAATGCATTCATTTAGTGCGTGTGTGTGTGTTTGTGTGTGTATGTGTGTGTACGTGCGCGCGTGCTCAGCTCCTTGGCTCGCCGGCTCTCTCCCGGAGAGAGAGAGAGAGGAGTTGCAAACTCCTGTTGCCATGGCGACGTGATTTTTATGAAAATAAATAAATAAGTTGCGCGCATATTTCTCTGCCTGGCCCTCTGCCGTTTGCTGGGAGGCGGCCAGGTGAGCGCTGGCTTTTCCGGCCCTGTGTCCGACTGTGGTGTGGGGTACAGAGGTCCCGTCACACCGCAGTCCCCACAAAGCGGGAACGCCGGACATCGGGGAGAATACCGGTGATCGAACACAATGTACCGCACGCCACGAACGCGCCAGCCAGCTCCACCACGGTCCCTGGAGACGCGCATATCCCAACTGCCACAACGGTCCTCCCGCTCACCCGCGCAAGCACAAGCACTGTAAGGACTGGGAAAGTACATTTTTTAAAATGTTATCAATCCCTTCTGTGTTCCGGGACTCTAGCTAGCTAGCTAGCGTGTTTGCGGCTGAGAGTCGGGAGACCATTAACCTTCGGCTGGGCCAATAGGAAAGGAAGTGAAATTTAAAAAAAATAAACGTGGCCAGTGCTGTGTGCCAGTGTACCGCACTTCAGTAGTTGAAGCTCATTCTTAAAATGCAATGCCGTGTGTGGAACCTGCCGCACGTGGATGCCTCAGTACGGTATGAATACTGGTGTCCCAAGAAAACTTGAATAACTGTAAAACCTACCGCATTCTAGAGTTCCCATTAGTGTATGACCCCCGGAATTCTGATGAATGCGCCCATGTAATTTCTGTACCTCTTCATTCTCTGTCATTTACATTATTAAAATCATTATTATTATTATTATTATTATTATTATTATTATTACAGTCATTTTACTGGTCTGTGACACAATTTTTGAAAGCGCTCTCAGGTCCAGATTATTTGAGCTTGCCCTGCGAAACGTAATATATATTCCCTTCAGAGACATGTCTGAGAAATGGTTATGAATTTTTAAAAGGAGTTTCCCCACAGAAATCGGTTTAACTAAAGGCCGAAGTCAAACTGCTGAAACAAGCACAAGTCATGCTCGTGGCAGGACTGGCATGTTTCCGTCCGTCCGTCTGTCCGTGTCCGTCCGAGCGGGCCTCTCCTCACGCCTGACAGCTTCTTGTATGAGCTGACCTATTACTGTCAACGAGCCATGCTGACATGGCTATGTCTATCTCTGTCTCCCCCTTCTCTTTCTCCTTCACCCCTTCTTTTCCCTATTCTCAGTCTCACCCTTCTCTCTTCCTCTGTCTCGCTCTCTCTCTCTCTCACTTTCACACTCTCTCTCGCTTTCTCACTACCAGTACCACGATGGCCTGTGTGTCCACTCAGATTTTACCAGCACTTGAAGGAGACAGCATACTAACAGAGCACACAAACACACACACACACACACCCCAACACAAACACAAGAGGGCAGACCGACACACACACACACACACACACATAAATGCAAACACAAGTAGACACGCATACACAGACACGCACCCACACAAAGACATGAAACAATCATGCAAACACACACACACCACAAACACACACAAACACACACACACACACCACATCACCATCCATATTTCATGGTTTATAAATAAAATATATGTCCTCTTTTCTTCTGAGATGGTTCAGTGTCAGCCCCATTCTCCTCCCCCAGCTGAACTGTAGCTCATCGACAGTCCCCCCCCCCCCCCCCCCCCCCCCCCCCCCCCCCACCCCCTCACTGCAAACAGACTGTCTGTACCAATGATTATTCCTCCCACCAACCCCCCCCCCCCAACCCAACAGTAAGACAAAGGGGACATCATAAATACCGGTGCATTACATTTGCCTGCCGATGAAAACAAAAACCTGGGTCATTCTTTTCCGCCCCCTACCCACAATCCCCCGAATCGATCAGACGAGGCGAACGGGAGGGCCCCGTGATCCGCGGCGTGGGCGGCACAGCGAAGCGAACGGCGACTGAAGTTCCTCATCCGTTTGTTTTTTTAAATTTTTTTTAACCCGTTTTTATTTCGCAACCCCCCCCCCCCCCCATAAAGAGTTTATGTTACATAAGGTTGAATCCTGTGAGTGAGTGGACTCAATGAGAGATGATGTTAATGGCCATGAATGAGGGGCCCCAAAGTGTCCGTGCTTACTGTGCACAAGAACAACTACTCACGGACAACTTGCGAGACTTACGACAGCACACAGAGGGCTGTCAATCACCTTGGCAGGTCACATGGTAGAGGGAGAGTCCAGGCTTCAGCCTGGATGCACTCAATGGTGTGTGTGTGTGTGTGTGTGTGTGTTTGTGTGTATGCGTGTGCATGCGGGCTCAGTGTAAGGGTACTGACGGTGCTGATGAGAGCCAGAGAGAGGTTGCTAAGCTACTGTGGGTCACCTGAAAGAACATACACAACCACACAGAGGACTACAGGTGCATGTGCACCAATCTCATCGCTGAGTTGGGCAACAGTGTAGTTTAATAGTCTATGGAACTGACCTTGTAACCGAAAGATTCAACTGCCAGGTAGGACACTGTTGTACTCTTGAGTGAGGCACTTAACCTCAGTGAGGTACTTATATCCAGCTGTATATACAGAGACATTGTAAAAATGCTAAAGCTGTGTAAGTCGATCTGGAAACAGCATCTGCTAAATGCCTGTAATGTAAAGTTGGCTGGTAACTGGTAGCTTGTATCTGCTTGGGGCAGAGCATCAGCATGGAGAGGATTCTGTCACATATCAAACATTACTGTCTGTTGAGCAGGAGCTGTCAAACTGTGCATTTACTTCCACAGTGATAACATGGGGAAGGATATTCAAGGCAGGGAACCCCCTTTTTTGGGGAGCCAGTCGACTCAGGACATGTGAGTCGAATTCCTTCACTCTGTCCAGTAAGCATCTCGGCATCTGCTGTAGCAGGACCTCGGTTTAAATTCTAATCTCAGCTCATCTTCGTCTCATGGCCTACTGTCACTGGTCCCGGTCCAAGAAATTGGGCTTTTCTTGGGGAAAAACTGGCTCAGCAAATCGGTGATGCGTATGTTAATGCTGGTGTTCTGAATGACAGAGGACTGAAGGTTTCGACACGGTCCATAGCTGAGAACCTGCCCACCGTTCCTAGCCACCCCCCCCCCCCCCACCCACCCTTTGAACCCCCCTTAAGTCTTACTGACCACTCCCCTTTGTCCTTATGAGGGGACACTGACCACACCCTTTCACCCACACTTAGTCACAACCACCCTTAAATAACCACACCCCCTCATCCTTATAAAGATATACTGACCACACCACCTCACCCTTGTAGGAAGGCACCTCTCCTTCCTAATAATACCCAATGGCAATAAAATGGGGATAAGATTTATGTGACGTTACCACATAGGGGTGAAGGTTTTGCTCTGTGTTACGTCAGACTCCTGAGGCCCATTTTATTACCCCTAATACCCACCTCCCTCTTTGCCCGCCCATGTGCAGCAGTCATTACCGCTGTCCCCACTGCTTCGCTCTGTCCGTTCGATACCCCCCCCGCCCCCCGCTACACGCCAACACGCATTCTCCTCATATGCATTTCAGTGTTACTACAAACATAAACCGAGCAAACAGAAATGTGGAGTGATGCCCACAGCCCACAGCCATGTCCCTGCTTCCGCTACCAGCCCATTGCCCATGCCTTTGGATGTAGGCCGAGTTTGGGATTTGTATTCCAAACACTTACATGACAATAGCTCAAACATGGGCACAAACACAATATGGAACGATGTCTCAGTCTCTCTGTCTCTTTCTCTATTTCTGTCTCTCTCTACCTCCCTCTCCGCGCACAGCGATTGTTTACCACGGCCTCCAGCCGCTCGTGATGTAATGTTACCGTTCGCCGTGCACTGTGACTGCTCACCGCAGTCTGCAACTGTTAGTAATGTAACCATTCACCATGCAGTGTGACTACTCACCGCAGTCTGTAACTGTTAGCAATGTAACCATTCACCATGCACTGTGACTACGTCTCACAACATGTAACTGTAATGTAATGTAACCATTCCACATGCACTATGACTGCTCACCACTATTTGTAAATGTTTGTAATGTAACCATTCGCCACGCACTATGACTGTCATAGTGTGCAGCCCCGTAACATTTTGGTGACTGTGCCGTGCGAGACTGTGTGTGTGACTGTGCTCTGTGACTCTCTGTGCCGCCCTATAAAAGCACAGAGACTGTGCTCTCTAAGACCGCACGCACAGCCCAGGTGCGCTCACCTGTGACCGGCGCCTCGATGTCCAGCATGGTCTTCTCCTGCCGCAGGATGGACGCGCCCTCGTTGACGATGCGCAGGGCGACGGCCTCCTCCACGCGGCCCTCCTTGGTCAGGTGAGCCTTCAGCAGGTCCACGCGCGGCTTCCCCTCGCAGTCAAACACCTCCTTCATGGTGAGCCTGTGGCTCAGGGGGAAGGGCACGGCTGGGGAGGGAAACGGAGCGGGGTCAGAGGTCGCGAGGCGGGACACAGCGCACCCCGCCTGCAGCGCGGACACAGCGCACCCCACCTGCCTGCCTGCCTGAGGCAAAACTCCTCTGCCATGACTGGCAACCTGATGGACACACAGCAGCACACAGGTATGAGGAACACTCAGGAAAGGTGACAAAGAGGGCAGCGTCCAAAGCGCATAGAGACGCACTGAGATGCATGATGGGTAGGCAGCTACAGAGAGACACAGGTGAGACACAGGTGAGATACCGGTAAGGAGAGCAGATACAGGTTAGATACAGGTAAGGAGAGCAGATACAGGTGAGATGCAGGTGAGGAGAGCAGATACAGGTGAGATACAGGTAAGGAAACCAGACACTGGTGAGATAGAGGTAAGGGGACCAGACACAGGTGAGATACAGGTAAGGAAAGTAGACACAGGTGAGATACAGGTAAGGAAAGAAGACAGGTGAGATACATGTAAGTAGAGAAGACACAAGTGAGATACAGTTAAGGAGAGAGGACACCGGTGAGATACAGGTAAGGAGAGAGGACACAGGTGAGATACAGGTAAGGGAAGAAGACAGGTAAGATACAGGTAAGTAGAGCAGACACAAGTGAGGCATAGGTGAGATCAGCCAGTGAGACACAGGGGAGACACAGGTGAGCGCAGTAGACAGTGCAACACAGATTATAAGACTGCGGCAGTCAGGTGAGAAGACAGAGACACAGTGCTCAGGACTGTACGCGGAATGAGGAAGAAGAGTCAACACCATCATCACTCCGGTTTCAGCTGCCTCTGAATAATGCATGTTTTACTTGAGGGGAAAGGGAGAAATCTCATGCCTCAGCAGGGAGCTTCAACCGCTGTCTGTTATGTGATTAGAACTGAAACATATGCTCGTTTCCACAAACTTCAGAGTGAGCCTTTGTGTGTGTGTGTGGGTGTGTGTGTGTGTGCGGGTCTGTGTGTATGTGTGTGCGAGTATGTGTGCATGTGTCATGTGTGTATGTGTGTGCTTGCATGCATGCATGTGTGCACGTGCGCGTGTACGTGTGTGATGAGAGAACATGAATCATTATTATAATCGCACTGCTGTCTCACGCTCTTAAGCTTCGGTGCGTATTTTAACGAAACTGTGATTCCAGTCGGTTGCCGCTCCCAGGGAAAGTTCTCGAAAGTGCTTTGTGAAGCACAGAGCCCTGATTAACGGGGAAAAGAGGTCAGGAAAGCACTGTGGAATTATTAAAAACCTGCATGTTTCAGCAGCTGTGTGCTGCCCTGGGACAGGGCGTTCAATCCGTGTGCACGCCGTCCCGTTATCATGTGGAAAAGCTGTAACCCCTGTACACCCCAAAACCAGCCTTTCAAAAAGCCCTCTGTACCCCAGCACACCCCAAAAAACAGCCTTTCCAAAGCCTTCTGCACCACAGTGCACCCAAAAAAGAGCCTTTCCAAAGCCTTCTGCACCACAGTGCACCCCAAAAATGGCCTTTCCAAAGCCTTCTGCACCACAGTGCACCCCAAAACAGCCTTTCCAAAGCCTTCTGCACCACAGTGCACCTCTAAACAGCCTTTCCAAAGCCCTCTGTACCAGTCGCCCCTAAAACAGCCCTTCCAAAGCCATCTGCACCACAATGCACTCTAAAAAGGGCCTTTCCAAAGCCCACTGTACCCCAGCACTGGGCTATGAAGGAGAGCTGACAGCTGTTGTATTGTACTGTGTTTTTAACCATCCTGGCTTTTTTTGTGTTTCATTCATGGTGTGTTTTATTCATGCCAACAACCGTTTCTAAACTTCTGTACACTGTGGCCCTGAGGGTATTTGTATATTGCTGCAATAAAAAAAAACTGTGACATCATTGAACTGAAGTGAAAAGGCCCAATCATGTTGATTCTTCCTGGCAGGTGTCCGTCAGACGGAGCACTCTGATGAGCTGTGTGACAGAATGGATTTCTGCGTGTGCTACATATGATTTAGCATTTCTCTGGTGTGTGTGTTCGTTGTCTGACAGAGCATGATTATGGTGTGTGTACTGGGTGAAAGATCATGGCGTGCTGTGTCCTCAGCGTGAAGACAGTGTGTTTCTGACGCCTTCACTCTGTGTGACATCATGTTTCTGATGTGTTCGGTTTGTGTGTTAGACCATGTTAACGGTGTGTGCGTCTCGTGTTGCACAACACGTTTGTGGTGCGCGTGCTTGGTGCGTCCAAGCATGCTCGCAATGCATGTGCTCTGTGTGCTTACGTATGTCAGTGATTCATGCGTTGTGTGTGAGTTAAAGCGTGTGTGTGATGTGTGCACTCTGTGTGTTAAAGTGTGTGTGTGATGTGTGCACTCTGTGAGTTAAAGTGTGTGTGTGATGTGTGCGCTCTGTGTGTTAGTGTGTGTGTGTGATGTGTGCGCTCTGTGTGTTAGTGTCTGTGTGTGATGTGTGCGCTCTGTGTGTTAAAGTGTGTGTGTGATGTGTGCGCTCTGTGTGTTAAAGTGTGTGTGTGATGTGTGCGCTCTGTGTGTTAAAGTGTGTGTGTGATGTGTGCGCTCTGTGTGTTAAAGTGTGTGTGTGATGTGTGCACTCTGTGAGTTAAAGTGTGTGTGTGATGTGTGCGCTCTGTGTGTTAAAGTGTGTGTGTGTGATGTGTGCGCTCTGTGTGTTAAAGTGTGTGTGTGATGTGTGCGCTCTGGCTTATGGGGGCTGATAGCAGCATTCTGGGGCCTGTCTGCACACAGCACAGAGTGGGCGACTCAGAAACAGCGGCAGCAACAACACTGCAAGGGCCGCTGCGTTTCCATCGCTGTTCCACCGCACCTGCTGGAACAGCTCCATACACACCGCACCCCCTGGTCCAGCTCCACACACACCGCACCCCCTGGTCCAGCTCCATACACACCGCACCCCCCTGGTCCAGCTCCATACACACCGCACCCCCTGGTCCAGCTCCATACACACCGCACCCCCTGGTCCAGCTCCATACACAGCGCACCCCCCCTGGTCCAGCTCCATACACACCGCACCCCCTGGTCCAGCTCCATACACACCGCACCCCCTGGTCCAGCTCCATACACACCGCACCCCCCTGGTCCAGCTCCATACACACACCCACCCCCCCTCCCGTCCAGCTCCATACACACACCTCACCCCCCTGGTCCAGCTCCATACACACCTCACCCCCCTGGTCCAGCTCCATACACACCGCACCCCCCTGGTCCAGCTCCATACACACCGCACCCCCTGGTCCAGCTCCATACACACCGCACCCCCTGGTCCAGCCCATACACACCGCACCCCCTGGTCCAGCTCCATACCACTGCACCCCCCTGGTCCAGCTCCATACGCACCGCACCCCCTGGTCCAGCTCCATACACACGCACCCCCCTGGTCCAGCTCCATACACACCGCACCCCCCTGGTCCAGCTCCATACACACACCGCACCCCCTGGTTCAGCTCCATACACACAGCACCCCCCTCCGGTCCAGCTCCATACACACCGCACCCCCTGGTCCAGCTCCATACGCACCGCACCCCCCTGGTCCAGCTCCATACACACCACCCCCCCTGATCCAGCTCCATACACAGCACCCCCCCCCCCCGGTCCAGCTCCATACGCACAGCACTCGGACAGAGCACATTCCGGAAGGATCCTCGGAATGGGGGAACTCTGAGGAGGCTGGGGTGGCAGGCGTCTCAGCTATGACCACAGATTGATCCCATGCCCTGTGCTTTCTAGAGGACATGGTGTGTAAAATGATACTGGGGGGTCCCTGCGGGGGAGGTGGGGAGGGAGTATTCGGTGGATACGCCTGGCTCTCCTCCCCACTCACCACTGCCCTGTCACAGAACACCCCTCCCCCCCACCCCCACCCCCACACCACACACACACACACACTCAGCAAAACCCTGACAGCCACTGACAGCAACTCCCACCCATCAGTGGTTTTGTCCTATTTTTTTTCCTGTTTTCATCATGTGTAAATGAGCACTAACACCACATCCTCTTCACATCAGAGCGTTCATTTCATTTATACACTAATATCAACAGATCACATTAGAGATGCAGAGAGAGAGAGAGAGAGAGAGAGCGAGAGCGAGAGAGAGAGTGAAACAAAGAGAGTGAGAGCTGAGGGATCGGTGAGGGAAAAAGAGAGGTGGAGAAAATGAGAGGGAAAGAGAGGGAGAGAGAGGAAGAGAGAGGCTACCCAGTGGAGCTTTGGTGGATGTTGCCGGGCAACCAGCTGTTGGAAAGCAGCCAGTGTGACAGGGCCTGAGCGTCACTGCGCACACACATACACACACACACACACACACACACACACACGTACATACAGGTACAATTCTGTAGCACAAACACGGCTCGGAGACTGAACAGGCCCTGTCAATCGCACTGTCCTCCCGCTCCTTAAACTTCACAGACTTCCAACAATTCGTCACATTCAAAAGGTTTCCCTCCCCCATTCCAGATGGCCGCTACTGAACCATCATCACAAAACCTCTGAAACAGCCAAACAAAAACTACGCTCTTATTCCTCCGCTGCGTCTTTAAACGGCCCCTCTGTGAATTCCAGCTGCGCTTTCATGTTTTCCTTCAAACACCTCTCCTTACTCCCTGTCTCCAATCCTTCTCTCTCTCTCCCCCTCCCTCAGTCTCTCTGTCTTTCTTCCTCCTCGGCTGTTTTTCAGAGTACAGATCACTTGAAGGACTCAGTCATCTATTTGCTGTTAATTCCGGCTGCTTCCAGCTCATTTGTCGGAAGTGTTTCGCCTTTATCTTGTGTTTTCTCTTTAAGTCTCACGAGACAAGCTTCTGCGGTCCTGTCCTCCTCGAGCTAGGGGGAACAGAATGGGCGAGGAGGGAGAGAGGGAGCGATGCACTCACGCACACGCATACACACATGCATCCACGCATATGCATACTCACACCCACATGTATACATGAACATGCACACGCATGCTCGCATGCACACACATGCATACACGCACACGCACATGCACACACATACTCATACGCAAATGCATACATGCACACACTCACATACACACACACATGCACACATGCACATAAACACGCATGCACACACACGTAGACACACACGGACAAACATACACACACACATGCAGGCACACATGCACACACGCACAAACATGCACTCACACCTGCAGGCACACATGCACACACACACACACACACACACACACACAGTCTGTCTGCAATCACCATGCGTCGGCACCAAACCAAGCATGAAAATGCAATATGTTTCAGATGGATCAGAGTGAAAATTAATTGTTTCAGATGAGAGTATATGAATGGTATTTAAAGTGGTCAGGGGTGCACAATGGGTTTCAGAAAGTGTGAGTGTGTGTGTGTGTTTGTGTGTGTGTGTGTGTGTGGTGGGGGCTGAACTGATTTGCACATCTGTGTGAGAGCACATGCAGGCGTATGCAAGCATGTCCATGTGCAAGTTCATACACGTGCAATGTGCAGTGACTGTAATTCTCTCTCCATCTCTCCGCCCCCCTCTCAAATCTCTCTCTTGCTCCTTCACTCTTGTACACACTCTCAGGTCTCCCTTCCATTCTCTCATTCTCTCTCTGTGTCTCACTCACTCTATTGCTCACTCTCACTGTCTCTCTCTGTAGCTCTCTCTCTCTCTCCACTGCACCCCAGGGAAGCATCATTATGTAAGGCCGCTGTACAGTGAGACGTTGCTTTAATAATTCACCCATTCACCCATACAGCTAAAGAACCATTCACCCATACAGCTAAAGAACCATTCACCCATACAGCTAAAGAACCATTCACCCATACAGCTGAAGAAAGACTGTATCTACCTGCCATTCAGACAGAGTGTTTCAGCCATTCAGATAGAGTGTGTACTTGCCATTCAGATAGAGTGTGTACCTGCCATTCAGATAGAGGGTGTACCTGCCATTCAGATAGAGGGTGTACCTGCCATTCAGATAGATTGTGTATCTGCCATTCAGATAGAGTGTGTATCTGCCATTCAGATAGATTGTGTATCTGCCATTCAGAGAGAGTGTGTATCTGCCATTCAGATAGAGTGTGAATCTGCCATTCAGATAGAGTGTGTATCTGCCATTCAGATAGAGTGTGAATCTGCCATTCAGATAGAGTGTGTACCTGCCATTCAGATAGTGTGTATCTGCCATTCACATAGAGTTTGTATCTGCTAGATAGACTAGATAGAGTCAGAGAAAACACACTCTCTGTCCTGCCTGACTCAGATGTGAGGGAAGTTCAGCTGCTCACACACACACACACATACAAACATACAGACACATACTCACACACACACACATGCACACATGTACACACACATGCATGTACACATGTACACATACACACACACACGCACACACACACAAACATATACACACATACTCACATACTCACACACATACACACACACACAAGTTCACACGCACACACACACACACACACACACACACACACAGACATCGCTCACACACTCCCCATCTCTCATAGGTCCCCTAACCCTGACTCCAGACACCAGTCTAACTCCTCCCCTGATCGGGTCTTGATCTCCAGGGGCCTTGATAACTCCCACGTGATGGTTTGCCCCATCATTGGGACTCACTGGAATAAGTGCACATTTCTGCATCATTCATTCACACACATTCTGCGTCTGTCCAAGAACAACAAAATGAGCCGCCAGACGCCGAAGAATTGATTCATTTCGGTTAATTTGTGGTTACTCTTTCATTTCTGAATACTAGACACAGACAAATGTTATCAGCACTAATTATCTCTGGCAAAGCGTCGGAATTTGAAATTCTGTTTGAGTAACATTTATTTTTGCCTGTCGCTGCATGACAGAGTCAGATTCTCCAGCTCGTCTTTTATATCCATCCATCCAAATGTTTGTCCGTTTTTTTGCAAAACAAACGCGGCGTCAGACTAATGATCTGATTAAGCCTAATGCGTAACTACAGCACCGTGTTCACTTCCCATTGCAGATGGTGGCTCCGCCCCCAAACATACGACTCATCAGTACCTAACATGTGCTTCGAAGCTCTGATTGGCCTATCAGCTCCTGGTGAATGTACTATACAGCATCTTGTGAAAAGAGGCCTGTACGCTCCTATTTACTACCCTAATGCATTGAAAGTGTTGGGGGAGTAGTTTAAGTACATGTAGTTGAACTAGTAGCAGCCATCTGGTAATTGAACTACAACATTGTTTGTGTAGCAGTTGCAATACCTTTGTAGTAGTGTGCAAAAAGAAGGCATTGCACACACGCGTGTCACGACTTTCAGTGCAAAGTAGTTGATAGCTTGAACAACTACACTTTCAGAGTAGTTTCCCCAACACTGTACATTGACCAAACGGGTCCTTATAACTGCCTTGACGTTAAGCTCGCTCTTACTGCGTAGCACAGGACGTCCACCATCATCACTCTCAGTGTCACGGTCACAGATGTACAGCGGCAGTGTGCGAAAGTGTAGAAAGCGTATGTTTGCGGAACGGAGAAATTCAATTTTCATGAGGCTCACCGAAAACAGCTGGCAATCTGTCGGCACCCGACACATTACTGGGAGGAACCAATGAAACGGAAACCCAAAGAATCCTTGCGTTTTTACCACACTGGACGAACCCAAGCGTGTCCTCACCCCTGAGGTCTAATGGTCATAGTCTGGTTACGGCCGGGCTTTTGCTGAGACCGAGCAAATTAATTCAGACTCGAATTAATATTCCCCCGGCTTTATTTGTTTACAGTAGTTGCTGCTGCAGGCCGACCGGGATTCGACCGCGATTCGTCCGGTTTCGCCGCGCGACCTCTTGGCCGCGCTTGGTTGTCGCTTGCCTCCCGGCTGCCCCAGTTGTTCGGGGAACGGCGCAGGTATCGTCGGCAACGCGGCAGACGCTCCGCCCCGCTCCGCTCCGCCCCGCTCCGGTGCCTCTCTCCCCCCCCCTCCCCCCGCTTCTGTGTCATTTTGACGCCGTCAACAATCAAGCTCAACCGGAACCGAGAAGCGCAATTAAAGAAGCGGCCCCGTCTGCCGACGCCGCCGCCACCGCCGCTGCCGCCGCCCGTTTGGAAATTATTCACCGGAGACATCTGGAGGGGATGACGACAGCAGGCTCACGGGCGAACGCGCCGCTCCGCCGGACGTCACCGCTGCCGCCGGGAGCCCGTTCGTCCGACGGTGGGCCTCTGACTGAACCCCGAGCACCGCCACCGCCGTCTCACAGCCACAGATAACAGCTGAGACAACCGCAGCCAAGACAACCGCAGCCAAGACAACCGCAGCCGAGACAGCCGCGCGCACGTCACAAAGAACCATTTCACTTCCTTCTTTTAAAAAAAAAAAAAATCTACATACAACTGGGCCGTAATTCAATCTCTGAATCAATTCGGATAAGCAGCGTGTTCGTTATGATTAACGTCACTCGGCGTGAAATTCACAGCAGCGCAGTGATGATATTAATGCGAACATAATTGCCTATCGCCGATAGTTGATTTTCAAATGGTCTACTTTTATTCGTTATAACAAAAAATGATTAGCATCATATTCAGGATGAGTGCCATTGTAAATACAAGGTTTTGTTTTGTAAATATAAATATAAGATTTCTACAGATTTCTACAGCCAGGTTGAGCTAAAAGAGTAACCCTTCTTTTTCAAAATTCTAAATCAGTGCTCTCAAACTCCACTGCGTTCAGCTACCAGCAGTGATGGTTACATCAGCGTCAGAATGTTCAGTTACGAACATTCTAATCACATACATGGTGACCTTACACCTAAAGGGGTTAAGGAAGCACGTGCCCACAGTCTCATGAGGTAGACTCAGACTCCTGGGCTGTTTCTATGTCCACCAATGGGCCCCAGTGCCACCAGCCTCACTCTAAATCCTGCCCGTGTGATGTCTTCTTGGTGTAAACATCATCCTCTTATCCTCCTGACACCCAGTGGAAAAAAAATTTCCCCCTCAGAAAATGACCCCCCCGCCCCCCTTCTGACGCCATTGTAATTTGTTGTGTACAACATCACAATTTGTTGTGTACCTAAGGAACATTTACTATGGGCAGATGCACTTATTCTGCAAGCATGCATGAATGTATGCATTTTAAATGGTGCATGTTCAGTGCTGATAAACGATTAAACACACTGTCAGTTTGGTAGCTGGAGAAGCAGTTGTTATAATAATTATTAGATGCAAGAAATTAGTTTCTAAATTTATTTTTGGATATCACTCCCACGACTTTCGCTGAACCAGACGTTCCTTTCTTTGAATTGTGATGTCATAATGACAGAGGGGGGACCTATTTCTGATGGGGGACTTATTTTTCATGATACTGGGAGAAATAAGTTTAAGTATTAAGTAATAAAAGTGTCTTGGATGACAAAAATATGCTGCAGGGAAAATATTGTTAAAAATATCATACATTATTTTTATTGAATGTCCCTTATCGTGTAATGTATGCTTAGTAGAATATATGGTTCTTGAGATTAAGACCAGAGACTCATGTCACCTGTAGGGGACAAATAGAAAATTTAGGGGACTTCGGAGGACATTGAAAGATAACGCTAACGTCCATGATTTTGAAAGTAAACCACCTCTGATAACCCGGCTGATGGCCACACCCTCAATTCTTCGGTCAAGCTACGGTCGAGGTTGAACCAAAAGCTTGTGTGAGCTTATGCCTAAAAAACATCATGCCAAGGACTCAGAACGCTGGTCCAATTATTTGTCCGCTGCCAGGTCTCAGAGGAACGAACGTGACTCATGATCACCACCCACACAATGCCTCGGGAGCTCTGACCATCCCATTGACAGAAAAGACCGCGATCTTGTACTGTATTCTGAGAGGAAGCTACCTGTGATAACCTGGCGTTATTTGCCTAAGGCTGTGTCCCTTGAAGAATCGTGCGGGATGGAAAAGCACAAAAACTGCAGGCAATGAGAAGGTGCAACTAAAGTACCAGCAGAAGCCCAGAAGGCTCCACAGAAAGGGCCTTCAAGTAAGCACATGAAGACATATGTATATGCCTAAATACTGAAATGCAAAATGCAGGAACTTGGGCATACAACAATGCGTCAGTGTCTACCAAGCCGTTATGGACTGGGCACCAAATAGGGTGCAATGTACTTAAACTCAATCAATCAATCGATCAACAAATCGATCAATCATCAACAGCACCAAACTCCTGAAGCACCCCTTCAAAAAGAGACCCTTTTCACAACAATGCGCTACACTCCCCATCTATCCTCTGTCCCAGACACCTGGTTAGCTGGCTGCTCATTTTGCCAGGTGGAGTGGGCCCCTTCATGTTGGGGGCCCCCCGTCCGGTTGGGGCCCTCGGTGAGCACAACCTTTCTGCAGGACGTGCAGGGCTTGGAGGAGCCCCACCAGGACTAACACAGATAATGGCCTAGAATCACACTTTGCAAAGTAGGCCGCTTGCAGCCCCGTACGTTCCAGGGCCCCAGAGGTGGTGGGGAGGGCCACAGCTGAGCTACGTGCTACATGCCACACACGCTACATGCTACGCCTCCACACTCCAGGAGGCACACCCCCGCTGGGCTCCAGCGATGCCACTGGCAGCCCCTTTTTACACTCCCAACCACCCACCAAACAACTCCGGGGCTTCACACTGATAAGGGCCACCTGCACAAAGAACAGCCCCTACTCATGATAGCTGCAGTAGCTAACGCTAAACCCTACAGTCACTCCTGATGTACAGCGCTAACCCTAACCCTTACAGTGACTCCTAATGTATACAGCTAACAAATATCATTACAATGACTAAAGCATAGAACTAATGCTAACCCCTACAGTGACTCCTAACGTACAGGGCTAACACTAACCCCTTCAGTAACTTCTAATGAACAGGGCTAGTGCTAGCCTTACAATAGTCCCCATAAACTGGTGCAACTGCAAGACTTTAATTATGATTAGTCTCTGCAGCGTTGTCAAGGCTGAATCAGACCACCCCAAATTAGTGCTGCTTAAATGTCCGTACCCATGTGTGTGTATGTGTGTGTGTGCGTGTGTGTGTGTGTGTGAGTGAGTTTCTCCCAGGCTGAACAAAAAAGTAGGTACAGTTAAAAGTAACAAGTGACTGAGGACAACGGCAGAGAGGAAGAAACCCAGGAGTGTGTGTGTGTGTACATGCGTGTGTGTGTGTGTGTGTGCGCACATGTGCATGTGCGTGTGTGTGTGTGTGTGTGTGTGTGCGCATGTGTGCATGTGCACGTGTGTGTGTGCACATGTGCGCATATGTGCATGTGCGCGTGTGTGTGTGTGTGCCTGTGTGTCCGTGTGTGCATGTGCGCACGTGTGTGTGTGTGTGTGTATGCGTACGCATGCGCCTGCATATCGCGCCGTCTGTGACCCAGATCGGCCATGCAGCATGACACGTCTTTGAAGGGTTTTTTTTTAAGAGCCGTTTGAAGCCCTGCAATTAATGCACACTTCGCTCGCGAAAGACCATCTGCACACAAACGGCACAAACAATGGGGCAGCCCCGATAGCTCGGCCTCATTAGAGCACCCTCTATCCACAGAGCACTCACAGCTGACTAAAAATACACCCTGTCCCACTCTGGGGGCTGGGGGTCAGTAAAGGTGTGAACACAGTCTGTGGTGCTGTCCCGCTGCGCTACGCTTGGATAACCTCCAGAGGGAGCAGCTGAGCGGTTTTCTCTCAGGGCAGTGAGCGGCGGCATGCGTAGCCCTTTGCGCGTGGGGTTAAGCAGCCCGAGCGTGTATGCACTGCGCGTGGGGGGGGCGGACGTACGTTCCAAGGGATACCCGCTCGACGGTGCATTTGTATCACAGGGCCCTTCTTCGTGAGGCCAAAAAACTACACGCCTGCGACACTCGTGTGGAAAACCTGGCTCTCTAACAGAGTTACGGAGCATGTGAGATCACAAGCCAAGACATTCCTCCTGGTTACGGGCACCAGCTTACGTAAATATATCATTTTTTTTGAAGCGACGCCGATGTCTCCAAATTATAATCGCGTCTCGGAATGAGGCTTTGAATGCGACCACTGGGAAATAAAATCCGTAATCGTTTCGATCCGTCGCTTTTATCATAGCACCGAGACAGCGACGCTAACCGGCCGGCGGCGATCGCGAAAAGAGGCAGTGCTCGTTACCGATTGGCCGACGGGGACGGTGGTGGCGGCTGACTGGCCGAGAGGGAAAGCAGCCGAGTCCTCACCGGGTCCGATGCTCACCTCACTGTGACTCAACAGCCCCCGGAACCTTCTGTCAGGGATTAGATTCTCAAAACAAGAGAGGTGACCTCATCCTTACCCCCGTTCCGGTCACTCCTCTGCCATGCTGTCTCCCCAATTTCAGGCCTATGACCACCACTGCCGCCGCCCCCCCTTCCCTCCCCCCCACCTACTGCTGCCCCTTCACCCACAGTGATGCAGCAGCTTCCCTGTCTGACCATCAACTAACCCCATTGCCTCCTATCCATTGAAAGGGTGAGGTTCTGACAAAATTAAATGTGTGCACAGAGTTTGGTTAGCCACACAGAAAGTCAAGTAAAAGAAAGTAGTCCTAGGTAATAAACCCTGGGATGAATTTCACATCGCTGCTACATGTTTACTAACAATGTAAGTGCTTTAGCTTGGAGTTTTCCTTTAGCAAGCGTGCTCATGCCATACGTGTTTATTGACATGCTGGAATGCTCACCGTGTTTGTGGT
Organism: Anguilla rostrata; assembly: GCF_018555375.3. Taxonomy (NCBI): domain Eukaryota; kingdom Metazoa; phylum Chordata; class Actinopteri; order Anguilliformes; family Anguillidae; genus Anguilla; species Anguilla rostrata. The sequence goes on along the minus strand of NC_057935.1, from coordinate 7,729,955 downwards.
AAAGCCCAGGACTGAAAATGCACTCTGCGTACACACATGCACACACCACACATATGCACACACACACACACACACACGCACACATGCATGCACACACACACACACACACGCATGCACACACCACACATATGCACACACACACATGCACACACCACACATAGGCACACCGATGTTAAAGGACACACTGTACGGACCTGCACTGTTCTGTCATAGAGCACAGACTGTCTACTCTGCAGCACATTATAAATACAACCATGTTGAAAGAAAAAGCTCTTCCATTTCATAATCCGTGGTCAAAGCTGATCTCTGTACATCCACACTTCTTTTAAAATGAGTTATTCAACTCATTTTAAAAAACAATTACTCTTTCGGACGCTATGCACATGTGCTACTGTCCACCACTGAACTAATAGGACTGATAAAAGACATGGGAACCATGTAATACTGTTTATTAGCAAAGGAAACGACATGGCAAAAAAAACTGACGTGATATGAGGTTGGCAACATAATTCACGTCACTGCTGACTTTGACAAACTTAAGTTAAAGTTATCATTCCCATCTACTCCAAAGACAGCTTCATGTGACAAGTAGGTTGAACATGATGAGCAATTACACAGGCCTTTTTGTCAACATCTGGCAGCTGACAAGTTCCTCCATATTTCTATGTCTGGACGTCTTATACTTTCTTGTCACTCGCGATAATTCATTCTACTGCTGGAAGTGATCAACAAATTTTTACCCTAGCTCTGTCGTCAGACAGTTTCATACCTCCAGCTCCGATTGTAACGACCAAGCCCAAACCAATTTTCACCAGACTCGTTCATTGGGCAAAACAGCTATCACAGGACCGTGTCCCTGACGGTTCCTTTACACGGTAATGGCAGACTTCACCTTCTTTCTTCATTCCCAGGGGGAATAGTGCGGAGCTACCTGGCGTGTCCGCATCAGCACCTGCACCTGCCGGCCACACACCTGGTCACATTCACTGGCGTTTAAACACACGGCTTACTCTCATCCTCTCTCTCGCTGTCGTACAGATTAGCCTCTGTCCCTGTCTCATTGCCGTTGCTGTCCGGGACTGAGAGCAAATGAAGGCAAAGTCTACTGTCTTTGCATTGATGTAGGCTCCGATGCCACACATATGTCATGGTGTCTGATTTGAGACAGGAGTGTGGCATAATGGTTAGTGAACTGGGCTTCCCAGGGCTGCGGGTTTGACTCCCAGAGGCTGTCGCCAGGGGTTGTACCCTTGAGCAAGACCCAGTACCTGAATTGCTTCAGCTGTATAAATGGACTGTGTGTAAAAAAAAGAATGCAAGCTGAATAAGACACTATGGACAGGTGCATCTGCTAAATGCCTAAGATGTAAATGTAATGATTGGTCAGAGCACTGGTATAAGACAAGCCTTCTGCGAACCAGCTAGAACTTTAAGCTCTCTCTCTATCTCTCTCTCTCTCACACACACACACCCTCTCTCTCTCCTGTTACAATCCTTGCTCTTCTCACAGTTCCACTCATCCTGTTTCTCTCACTCACACATATTTGCTTCTCTCCACTTTCCCACCTCCCCTTTGCACCCACTACGTTCCTCTCTGCGCCCTCTCTCCTGCATCATTTTAAGCTCTCTCCATTCCATCCCTGCTCATCCTCATCCTCGTCTTACCCTAGAGTACCACAAGCACAAAACATTATCACTAAAAACTGCCGAGCTTTCAGACAACTCAACACGACCACAGAGGTGTTAACAATGAGACTACAGTTTCCCACTGGATCCACCTCCCCTGCACCCTGACAGGCCAACAGGATCTCCCACTGGGCAGTCTGTCCTGTTATACCATTACTTTTTACTTTCTGAATTACAGCGTCGATGCGTCATCCGCGTGCCCTACTAAATGTAGCGCGCTCTGCAGAACTGCTCCCTCGGCCCGTATGTCTCCGCGCGCACAGACTCACAGCAAGGTGCTCTAGATCCGTACTTGCAGTGCGCATCCATTGCAAACAGTTGCGCAGACAGGCCGTTGGCAATGTGTTGTTATTGTAGATCCCGTTTCTGTGCGCGGTGGCGGTCATGCCTGCTGCGTGCAGCGATTATGGGATGTCGAGTGCAGTGGCCGCGCTTGCTATGCGTTCGACCGCGGGCACCACGGCCAAGTACTACTGCGTTCCTGCAGATCCATCATTGGCTTTCACACACTCACGCATGAGAAAAACCAGGCCCCATCAAATCAAACAGCAACGCCCGCTCTACCTCCTCTCATCCCCGGTCGATTGCAACATCCCCTAAATCAACAGATATGGTTCAACAAGCTCTCGGCATTACTGTATTAGAATGACCATCATTAGCTACACGTACACAAGATTAAATGCAAGTGCCGGAATCAGTCTACTGTTTAAACAAACCTGTTTCCACCATAACGTCACCCTCCCACATATTCTCAGATACGTATAAGATCCCATTTATAAACACTGGGGATCGCAATAATAAAATCGTGCGCGGCCTCCATGGCAGCAGCTATACGCAAATACGCAACAAGGCATTGTGAAACTCCATTTTCTCAGAGAACCTGCTGTCAGTGGTGCCCCACTACCTCAAAATAGACCACGGCTCAAAAAGGCTGCAAATGTTGTTAATGTGGAACACGCGCGTTCGCACAGATGCGCACCTTTTCCGAAGGCTTCGCTGAACGCGAGGACACGGGCTATAATTAAAAGGGACATGTCCACTGAATTGATTAAAAAATCTCTAAATAATGTGGCAGGTTACGAACGCGATAGGTGTCATCGAAGTATAAGCTATAAAGGCCGCACCAGAAATAGCCTAAATATCGGGTTCACCTCTATAATCTCGTAACCTACAGACACCAAACGAATTCGTATTAATGCGATTCCCATCATCGCAACAATAATAATCACAAAATCACAGACATCGTATCTGTGTAGTCCTTGCAGATTACACCACACAGGCTAACTCCCATAGCCTTCTCCGATCGTAGAAAAATTCTGAAGGCATTAATGTTATCACCATATAGACTACATCAGGCTGTTTGCGCGTTAATCTGGAACCTAGCAACACATTTTACTAGGTCAGCGGAGTGGACATTCTTGCAGTTTGATTGCTGATGCTACATGAATTTCCGGTTTGATTTATAGAATTGATAGTTTTTCGACCTTTGTCGAGAGCCGGCAAGTCTAACAGGTTTTTTTGAGATGGATATGGTCATTAAATCATAACATTTTACCTTTAAGTCTTCCTTTCGCTGTCATCTTCAGACGGCAAGAAGTGTCTCATCGGAACGAGATGCTAATCGCATCTCTCTCTCTCTCCCTCCCTCTCCCCCCTCTCTCTCTCTCTTTCCCTCTCCCTCTCTCTCCCCCCTCCAGTGAATTCTGTAACGCTACACGTATTCACGAGGCGCAGAGACTTGATGTGCTCGTGAAATCCTGCTGCATCACCGCCTCGCGCAGTGGCCGCAAAGACATCCAAAACAACTCTGCCTCATTTAACCAGGATCTGTTGGTCCATCCGTACAGTAAAAGGATCAAAGCAAAACGTGACATCGAAATGTCGCTGAGACGTGGTAAAGAACACAAGGGAACAGCAAAGATTCCTTCCCACGTACATTTTAGATCAAAACGCAATCTCTCTGCATTCTGTGTTTCTCTGTAATATCTCACGAGATAGCAAAACCATGGTTTTTAATCTTATTAATTAAACCTACCCAAGCAACACAAAACGCACGAGAGGTAGGAACTTGCAACGCACAAACAGCGACAGTGACTATAAACAAGTAACCCAAAGCAAGTCAAAACCTAAGTAATGATGTCTGAGAAATAAAATACAAGAAAACGGATAAATACACCTACATTTGACCATCCGGTCGGCGGCGTTCAAGACCATGTCAACGTTAGACATCTTCATGAGCAGTTGCCGTCTAGAGCGCGAGCGTTTTTAATTCCTCCTGCAGATGTGACTGTTTATTCGTGGTGTGTTTTCGCTGGTGCGGGATGCGGTTGCTGCAGTAGCATCACTCGGTGCTGTCCCTCCGTGTATCACCGCCTGGCTGGGAAGGACTGCTGTTACCCGGAGAAGGAGGATGCTGGGCTGCTGGGCTGCCGTGTGGGGGAGGATGGAGAACGAGAGAAAGGGGAGGGGGTGGAGAGAGGGGGGGGGGGGGGGAGAGAGATGCTGTTCAGTTCAGGAGATCCTCACTGCGCTGCACCACCCCGACATGGCGAAAGAGGGAACTCCCACGCAATCGCTTCCAGGGACTGCCTCATACCGCCATCAGGTGGAGGCAAAGCCGGGGTTTCCCAAATTCACGCGCCATGTTTTGCAATTCCATGCCGCTCTCACTTTGCTCCTTGCGTGCAGGAGTGGGGTCCTATCACGCCGCACAGTTTTCATTGACTCTCCGTGCCGCGCAGGGGCAGCCATTTGGTCAGTGGACGACGATTGGCTGTTAATTTGGCCACAACTAACGAAAACTGCTAGTTTGTGGGGAATGGAATGTCATTGTGATAATACCTGACGAATGCAAAACATGGATAAAAACGCACATCGCGGACAGTACAGAAGTTGGCTTGATGAGGTTTCGATAAGGTATATTCATAAAAATAAGTAAATGGATTCAGTGCACGTTATTTCTCAGGGAAAGCACACGTAATAGCCTATTTGAATTGCCGATTAACGTAAATAATATTCATATCTTACTACGAAATGGAGGCAGAATCAAATCTGAGTGTAATAGCTTGGAAAACAAGGGGAGAGGGGATGGATGAGAGGCAACAAACGCAATGCAGCACATTATGGTAGTAACATGACACTTGCTGAGGAACTTGCCAGTGAAACCGTATGTCTGTGAAGCTCTTTGAGATGCATTGTTCATACAAAAGGTGCCACATAAATAAAAAGGTGTTATACAGAGCAAGTCATTATTATTATTATTATTGTTGTTGTTGTTGTTGTTGTAAAACCAGGGACTTTAACTTCCTCTTGAAGTAAAAATATTTTTTGTTGAGAGATGTAATGTGGGTGCACCATATTATAGACAGAAGACTTTGAGCGGCTAGTTATGCTGTCCTCAATTTGATATAGATGATGGTGTGGTTGTTTATGATTACTTATTATACTTGCGTGATGAGCACATACTTTCACTGGTCTGGGAATTTTACAGGTCTGCCACTGTTACGCACATAACTCAGGAGGATGCACTCCTGTTGTTTCACATTGTAAATTAATGTATGTGATTGACAGCAGTTAATTGCAGCATAGATGAGTGTAAGGCCAATCATGCTTACAGTACAGCTGATTGTGGTAATGGAAAGGGGTTCACAGTGACTATAGTTCGGCTGACTGCATTTACTGAGCAGCGAGGGGTGGGGAAGAGGGGAGGTGTACAAATAACCAAAATTATTTTGAGATCCTTCAAAAGGTTTTTAAAAATCCTAGCACAATTTCCCCCTCCCTCAATGTCCAACTCACTCCTATACACTTGAGTGTGGTTGATAGCTTTTACAGCAGAACAGTTTACAAGTACATTGTGGCTAATTGCAATTAATGTGTGGTTGACTGAAATGTGGCTTCTTAACATGAATCAAGCAAATAGACAGCAGATGTAGTATGATAAGGGATTTACAATGAATGAGATTCATATAAGTTTCCATCTTTATTGTGTCTGCTATGCATGTATATTAAGCCTTTTATAGGCAATGAAATAATCTGCTTTAGCCAGTAAGCACAGAAAAGTTTTTTATTTTTTTATTTTTTTAAATACCAGATGATTTTTGGGACAGTAAATTGAACCTTATTTAAGGGCAAAAGTTCATACCTCAGTCAAAGGCAATTACAGCTTTCAGTCATATTAATGAGGATCAAAGATTATATTTAATTGGTGCTGTACTAGGTGGAGTTGAGGCATCGGCAATACAAACTTGAATGCTTCCAGCCAATTGCCAGTGGCAGTTGAGGAGCTCTGCCTGTTGTGCTCTTATGTTGGTGTTGTTCACTGACATCACCTAAAAGATTGAATGCGGGTTTAATGAGCTGTTTCACCATAGTTCCAATACAAGTGACCAGTCTTCTTTTGGTGTTGTTGTGATGAGCTGAACTTCAGTCTTACAGTGGTTAAAGGTTTGACCCCCCCCCCCCCCCCCCCAATTTGGACACAGTTACCCCAAAAAATGTGTATCATATACATAAATAAATACGTTAATGAATTAATGAATGGATGAATGAATGGATGAACGTATGAATGGATGAATGAATATAGTTTGATTCAGTTACTTGACATCGCCACACATCGCCACATTACCACGTGGTAATTATATTTTTTCAGTCTCAGCGGGATAATCAATTATGAGAGGTCTTCGTGGAGATGCTGAAAACATCAGCTACCTTGTCCAATTTCGGGGCAAGTTTCCTATGTAACTGGTTCTCGCGATAGATAGAACTGGAGACGAGCGAGAACTTCTTGTGTATCCCTCCGCTTATTTTTCTGTTACTTCCTCTATCCGGGTGGAATGTTTTCATTGCCCAGCCCATCATAAATGCACACCAACGATAGAATAGATTCAGTTATTTTACAGGGAACAGGTGAACTAATCATTAGAATATATTATCAAACCACCAGTACCTTACATAAAAAATAAAGAATGTGCTACACTTTCCCTAAATGGTGACGTACCCTGAAACTGAATAAGTTTATCAGACATTTTGGCTCAACCTATTCCTTTGATCGAGCGGCACTTCTTCCTCTTCGGTGAGCCAAAATGACGTCATGTTCCATAGGTCTACGGCTATAAAACCAGGGTCGGCGCGCGCAACTGATGTTAGAAAGGGATTTTGATGCGCTGGCGGATGTGTATATTGGCGGAAGCGCTTCGTGTCATCGCTGCTTAGGGAGTAATGCGGTAGCCGCTGCTGCAAGAGGAAGGACCCCGGTTCCACTCTAGTGTCTTTCAGTTTCGCCTTAAAAATTGTACAGCCTAGTGTGTTGTGTATGATAGGGGAGCAGTGACTAATGTAAGATTGACCTGTTTCTTTTGCAATCCGGTGGAACGCATCGAGCAACAGTTAGAAAAAGTAACGTAACCGCCATTTTAATCGAATAAAACACACGTTTTCAGTGACAGCGGCACAAGCACAACAATGGCTCTGAAAAGAATTCATAAGGTAAGGAAGTCATCGTGAGCGGCGTTGGGCCTGTGAACATAGATTTGACGATTACTTTTTTAAAATCATATTTTAAAAATTACTTTAGGAACCAAAACCGATAAATTCATCGGTCATTTCAAATCGTTTAAACCACGCTTTCACCAGTGAGTAGATCCTGACAGTGAAGCAATGCGCCCTGTTCGATGTTCCCAACCAACACATCTAGGGCCCTCCACTTTATAGCTGGTCTACGACGTACTTCCTTCAGTGCGTTTTAGAAACCACTTAAACTCGCTACGTTTTGGTTCAGTCTTAACGGGCATCATTATTAGCTATGCTGATCCGTTGGCTAAGGCGTCCTGGTATTCGGCTAGCTAAAGCTACCCAGCTAATTGCTAGCTAGCATCGCGTATTGTGGGCAACGTTAGCACAATACCTAGCTTACTGGCTAATGCTGGCTAGCTATCTAGCGGCCGCAAGTTTCCGATTTACAGTCGATTTGTGAACTGCGTAGCTAGCTAAGGAGGTGAAGTTAGCTTCGGAGTTCCTTAGATGGTCAGTCAAACTGCCTGGATTCGAATATAACAGAAAGTAATACCAAAATTGACGCTGATTCCGTATTGGCTTCTTCCTGACCAGCACTAGGCTTTATCGGGCATTTTGGGCCTACTGAACTTTTCAGCTTCTCGTTCCCCTGCTAACAGCGTTTACAGGGTGAGGTTCTGGGGTGTGGGGGTTAACGTTGGAGCCGTGCTAGTCTGGTATTTATTAGCTAGCTAGCTAATGTGGAATAATCGGAATTGGGTTGCTGCCGTTGCATTTTTCTGTAAATCAGACAGGTACGTGCCAGTTTAAGTGGAATAAGTCGACCAACTACAGCTGACATTGGCAGTATTAGCTAGGTAATTTGCCAGTAAACTGGTATCAGTTCGGTTTGAGATTTTACAGTCAAGTGTTGGGTAAACTAACGTTAGTAACTTTAAAACGATGTATAGTCTGAAACGAGCCCATAAGTGTTATCAACCTTAGAGATGCACTTAGAACGAGTTTATTCACGCATGTCTACGTTTAGACTAACTTCCAACCACCACAAACTAGCCAAGTTGACAGAATTGAGTTTATGTGCAAGTCGTAGCGGATCTCTAACTATTGGGCTTCAAGTAAGGTACGCTTTGAAGTCCAACCAGCTGTTAACTACAGGTGGTGCGGCATAATCGGTTCGGACCGTAATCATGCACGCCAGCGCTAGTTAGTGATGTAGGGACGTTAATTGAGAATTTTACCCAAAGCAGGGGAACTCATTTGAAACTGGAATTGAAGCCGTTGCTTTGCTGTTGAATATGACGTCCCCGCGTACACGTCAGACTTGTTTGTGGAAGTCGTACACGTCATAGCCTAGCATGGACATGAACACCTAAAGTGAAGCCCTCTTATGTCATTGTAAATGACGAAATGATGTTTCGACTGATGGGTCCTATCACATGGGTTTGGGTTTTCAGTGGTGGGCTAAGGTTTTGTTGTGATGACAACTGGTAATATTAATGTTGAATGCAGTGCTGGAATTCTGAAAGTGTGGTCCATTGCCCTGCCTGATTTTGTGAGTGAGCGATAGAAGTTAACTTTACACAACTTAATTAATCAATGGTGAGCTTTCAGTTTTTCTTTCAGAAAGATGGTGGTGTAAGTTAAACAAATTTACTGCACGTGAAGTCATATTTCCACAGATGTATGTAAATGCCTCGCAAAGGCAATGGGCATTATGTAATGGGGGGGAGGGGGAGGCTGACAATTGACTTGAATGATGTTGTTCTGTGTACAGGAGTTGAATGATTTGGCACGTGACCCTCCAGCGCAGTGTTCAGCGGGACCTGTTGGGGACGACAGTGAGTACCATCTGCTCGCACGTTAACCTGCATCTCTTCACAAGTTAAACCCTTTCCAAAAACGGCACCGTGCGCTGCTTTGAACGCAAGGCAGTTTTATCACCACGTGAGCTCCCTGGCGGCGCCGGGGACGTCTTTCATTGTACCTGCGTTAACGAGTTATTTAAAACTCGACTCTGTTGGGTCGCGAGAGCGTCAGTGCTTACCTCACACGCCAGCAGGGTGCCAGGCCCTGCAACCGGTCGGGCGACACCTGCGCATCAAGCGGATAACGTGCGTGGAATAGTCTGCGCCGTCAACGGCAGTTGGTAGTGTGCCAGCCCAGGAAGCGGATAGTTACGCTTTTTGCATTAAAATTCCAGGTTTGATTGGGTTGCAGTTGGGGCGGTAGAAATTAAGAGCCAAGTGGGTAATTTGCGGAGCTTGTTGCTACGGTTGCGGCAGATCCGTGCACGCTTGCTTTGACCCCGCGCTGCATAGGCTGCACCGCTCCCGTTTTTTTTATTTTTTTATTTTTTTTTGCCGGATGCCAATAGGCTCTAGACTCGAGTCCTGGCTCCATAATTTTTTTCCAGAAAAAGGAGGTTTGGATAAGGGCGACCCCTGAGCTGACGTGCTGGGAGCAGTGCATTTGATGCCAGGTACTTGACCTGAATCTCTTCAGCAAAAATACCCAGCTGCATCGATGGATTCTATGTTTAAAAAAAAAGTGAACCAAATTAATCACTTTGGGTAATGCGGAAGTACAGGGCACATATATAGTGCCTTTTTATGCTGTGTTTTTGGAAGGGCTGCCTCCTGCAGCTTTATGGATGCCTAGTTTAAATCGGCGTGGAATGCGCACAGGTAGGCTTCCCTTATCGGAGGCTGCATCTTCACACATCTGAATACGAGCGTGGCTGGCTGTGCGAACGCTCACGTTGACTGTGTTGAATTTCAGAATCGCTTCAACCTCCGGGGCTCAGGCAGAAAAGAAAAAAAAAAAAAGCTGCCCAACCCCTGCTTCCCAACACGCACAAGACTTTTTTTTCTTTCCTTTTTTTTTTTTCTTTCTTCTCCCTCCGTATTTGCAAACAAAATTCATTTGGCACGTTCGTTTGAAAGCACTCCGCCAGGAGAGGTGGGGGAAAGCCAGCCGTGTTGGGTGTCATTGAGTATCAGTGAAGTGGCCCTCAGAATGTAGTGCTAATGAGGTACTCCAATGAATATTATTATTTTATTTAAATTTTATTTAGCCGATTCAAAATTATTTAGGCGGCACAAGAACCTCAAAAACAATCACGTACAGCTTAAAATGAAGATATATTAAAAATTAAAAATACATTTTTTTTTTTTAATAAGCCATTGAAGTTTCAGGTGTTATTTCAGATGAAAATTTGACATGAAGACGACGCACTGTAGCATGTCAGTTTCCTACCATGTCACCTGGGAGATTCCCCCAACCCCAACTTCCCCCTCCCCCCCCCCATATGTGGATGTGTTGCTGCTTTTAGTGTTTATACACAAACCTTGTGTCAAAGCATCCAACCCACTCTGCCTGTTCCCTTTTACATTCCATTATATTCATTGAGCACGAGCTCTTGCACAATACAGCAGAACATAGGGGCATCCCCACAGTCAAATGAGCAGCAGTACCAGACCTGGTTGACAACATTCCCGGACCCGCAAGTGTATGTGTGACTAAAAAACACTGAATGCAAGTTAACTGTGTTAACCAACCGTAATACCAAACCATAAGAGCGTTTTAGTTTAATTTTTTATATAAAGTGAAACAAACAAGGCAGACTGAAGCGGGTATTTATGTAAGTATGACACAGATTTGTAAAAAGTTGATGCCATATGGGTAGCACTGCATGTTTTATACTTGGGCGCTAACTGCTAGCGTTTGACTGAGACTGCAGTGTTTTACCATCTGCGATGCTGAGCTGTGGACGTATGAAGACGCTTTGTCCCCTGTCAGGTGGTGAAGTCATAATGTCCTCATAATGAGTCTGTACACAAGGATGTGCCTAAATATGCAATGCATTCCTTTGGGCACATTGAAAGCATTCCTTGTTTAAAAAGGTAAAGGTGCCTTTCGGCAGGCATAGTGAGGCACTCAAACCCATTCCCTACTGTGAGGTTCCATTGTATCCCCAGCGGAATGTGTTTGGTACCATTTATCTGAGCTTTTATAAAAGAGTTTATTATCATTTTTTAAAAGCGCCATCATAGCCACGCCAATTTGTAGTAGGTGCAGAGAACTACAAAACCCACAGCTGTGGCAGTAATCTTTCCATTTTAAATCACTGGGTTTGTCACGTAGGCCTGTTCCAGGGTTTTTGCCGACAAACTCGCAGAGACTTTGCTAGTTCACAGGCGGCATGTGCTATGTGAAAACTCTCAGTTCTACATTTTTGTACTCAATCGGAAGATTAATATATGTTTCAATCTCAAATAAAATGCCACATTGCAATAAGGCACATACTTCTCTTGCTGATCCTTGAATCCCTATAAAGCAAATCTTGTATGGTGTCAATTTTAATTTTGTTTATGTAAAGTGATCTAAAGTTTTCTGTTGTCACAATTTCATTTGTTTTGGCAATCACATCTTTGTATTAAAATATAAATAAAAAAATTTGTACGTATTTTTTAAAATAATTTTTTTCCCCCCCCACAAATTTCCTGCGCTCTTACCAAACACAAAGTGGAATTTCCTTAAAGCATTCATTTAAATCCTAATTAAGCCAGATAGACTTCAGTGAAGCAAAGCAACTGTTCTGTTGTTGCTGGAATAGATTCTGATGTCTCTGTAGCCATGAGAGTGATGGAAAAGCATATCCGTTCATTCTTTTGGATCAAAATGCCTTTAGGCATCTGAACCTCAGGCATTTCTTTTAAAGTGTTGTTGACGTTGAACTGATGTTAGATTGACACATTAAATACAGTTGGGTTCTGATTTAGAAAAAGGTGGTTTCTGTGATGTACTCTGGTAACGCCTGAGGGTGGGGGTGGTGTTGGTGCGTAGGTACCCAAAAAGTTTCAAAGACATCCCCAGGCACCTCCATGAATTTAAAAGGAGGTTTAGTATTTTGAAATTTTCCCAAATCTTTATGTAGTCATTGCGTATCTAGTTTGGCCAGGGACCGCCCTGCAGTACATTCATGGGCCCTCCTGTTGAGAAACCAGGAGGGAAGTGAAGCATAGGGAATATTCTGAGGTATGTTACTGGGGTTGTATCTGTCACCAGGTCACTCTGCATGTTCTAATGGTAGAGCCTTATTCATGGGAGATGTGTGTCTGATCTGAAATTTTTCTTGATAAATACACACTGTAATTAGTGATAATTGACCCAGAGCATCAAAGAGGATCTTGCAATTAATGTTTAGACTGAATTTTAAATTTTCTCCTTACTGGCTGGTAAAATAAGAGTAAGACTGTGATGTCGCCTTTATTGGTAGAACGTGAGAGCTCCACGAATCATGGAGTACGTTGGTGAGTGCTAATGGAACAATGCTGACAATGATTGGTGGATACTTTCTAGGATCCTTGTGGGAGTTACCAGGAAGTAGCCTCTGCTCATTGTCCCTATTGATCTATTGGTTTTCTGTGTGCCCCGTGATTGGTGGAGGAGCTGTCTATGTTTTCTATGAGTAAGGTGATAACACAGCAGTCCTCGCCCCATTTCTTTATTGCAGCTTTCCAGCTGTTTCCCTTGTCTGGCTGCTTTGTGCTAACTATGGCTGATTACTGTAGACATGATCGTCTTTTCATCTCTTTCAGTGTTCCATTGGCAGGCCACAATAATGGGACCAGTAAGTATGCTTTATGAACACAAATTTCACCAGTTTTTAACGCTTGCGTCCGGTGCCCGTTGAAGTCATGACAGTGTTTCTGTGATTTTTAAAATTAATTTATTTTTTATTTTTATTTTACAGAATGACAGTCCGTACCAGGGAGGCGTATTCTTCTTAACCATTCACTTTCCCACAGACTACCCCTTTAAACCGCCAAAGGTGAGGCTCCGCCCCTTCGTGCTTTAGGAAGTGGCGGGAGGGGGCTTTGAATGCTCCATATATACGGTCCAGAGAATTCCCTGCTTCATTTCTCTTCCTCTCTCTCTCTTCTCCGATTCCTCACTCTCAGGTTGCATTTACCACAAGAATCTACCACCCAAACATCAACAGCAATGGCAGCATCTGTTTGGACATCCTCCGGTCACAGTGGTCGCCCGCACTCACCATCTCCAAAGGTAGAGGAGCCAAACACACACACGCACACACACACACACACACACACACGCACCCTGTCTTCAGCTGTCCGCCGTTACCATGACCACGCGCTGACCCGTCCTCGTCTCTCTCTTAGTTCTCCTGTCAATCTGCTCACTGCTATGTGACCCCAACCCAGACGACCCGCTAGTGCCTGAGATCGCCCGCATCTACAAGACAGACAGGGAAAAGTGAGTCCCCACGCCACGGTTGACCCTGTTGCACTGTTGGGGCGGGGTTCTGGGTACTGCGCTTTTCTGGAGCAATCCGTCTAAACCAAGCGACAAAAACTGGGCTTCGTTTTTGAAGCTCACTTCCTGGACTTGTTGGGATACGTTGCTCACTAGCGCCAGTGCGGTTAGCTCCAGTATAGGCGTTTCAGCCACACTTGAATGTAAGTCAGTGGTAACAATGCAGTCAAAATTCAAAGCTGAATCTTTTTTTTTTTTTCTCCCTACAAGAAAATGTAGTCGCAATGGGTTTTTTCTTAGTCTGTCCCCCAGTCTGCTGATTTAAGTTGCTGTGTTATTGGGACAATGTTTTAATATTTCGTGGACAAATTGGGGACTGTTTGCATCACTGCCGACACACTGTATCCCATGCGCTTGGTGGACAGCCTGGACTCAAGCTCGTATAAGGGTACCCTTGTTCCTACTCCGCAATCTGGCTCCAGTTTGTACAACATGGCAGTGCCAAAAATGGCATTTCCATGGTTTCAAATAGCTTTTTACCAAGCTCTTAGTAAATCAGCGAGTGATGTCACCATCCATATTTTTTCCTACATTTCTGTGCTCTAGACAAATTTTCACTTGGGTGGTTGACTATTTGGGGGGGGGGGGGGAGGATTGTGAACACTTGTATAGCTTTTCCTGTAGATCTAGTGTTGGGTTGTTGGTGCCATATCTGCATCAGTGCTATTTTGCTTTTTAATTTATTTATTTTTGTTCCCCCAGGTACAACAAAATAGCTCGGGAATGGACACAAAAATACGCGATGTAGCCGGAGGGCCGGAGCACAGAGAAATGCCTCTACATCTTAAGGCTAGGGGAGCTTTTGAAAGAAACAAATCTCGTTGGTTTTCCATTGGAGTGCTTTATTTGAGCCACGCCTCCCCTCTGCACCTGTTTCCCCCCCCCCCCCCACCCACCTGGCTGTCATGTTGTACATATTTTCAAAACTGCAATCGTAGACGACCCCCCCCCCCCCCCAGGCCCCCCCCCATCTGCTTTCAGTCTCTCAGGATGTGGCCGAGTAGGGCCAGTCCAGTCACAACGTTTATGATTCTAAAAGCATTCCTTCATTTTAAGAACTGAGGGTAATAGGCCCAGATTAAGGGATTTCACATTGAATTTGTAATTTTTTTTTTTTTAATCCCCCTTCTCCTCATTTGCTTCCTGTGCTTCCAACTGTACTGTGAGTCGGGGGCAAATCAAATTTTTTTTGGTGTGTGTTTGTATGTAAATCTGAGGAATTCTTTTAAACTCATAACAGGTTATGAATGGAAATGTTAGTCCTTTGAGTCTTTTTCCATTCTACTGGACAAATTCTTAAGCACTTGTTTTTTTTTTTGGTTTTTTTTTTCCCCCTCCCTCCCTGTTTCCAGTGTCATGTGACCAAGTCTGTTCTTTCCCACGTACATCACAGTTGCAATCTGAACAAGTTATTAGTTTAACAAGCGTTTTATTTCAACCCCCGCCCCCACCCCCCCTCCTAACTCTAGGTTGCATTTGGCTATTGTTGAATTAGAAGCTAACAGCTCCAGTTATACTCTTGCTCTGTCAGGTCCTGGGTGCGAGGTGCAAGGTCCTGACAGACAACCTCTGTATATTTAATTACCTGACAGCTCATGGAGCTGGTGTGTTGATTAAACTGTGTAATAAAAAAAAAATGATTACTAAAGTCTGAACTTGGAAGTCAAGCATCAATGAGGCTTTTGCTGAAAACGAGCTTTGTGGAGAGAAATCGGTTTGATGTTTAGCAGTCTTTTTGTAAAAAAAAAAAAAAAAAAAAGAAAAAATGAAAAGACATGGAACCATGTTCATCTTTTTTCCACGTTCTGTGCAGATTTGCGTCTTCACGCATTCAAGAACTGCTCATTATGAATAGTTAATTTACAATAAATAAATAAAATGTTCCTGGTTAATGGAAGTGTCAAATTTTCCTGAGAGAATCAGCAAAATGCTGCAGTATGCAACGGTATGTTAATGAGGAGCATTTGGAACATCCTATTTGCTAGAGAACTGCCCCTTTTAAAAAATTAAAAAATAAAAATATTTTTACTTTTTTTTTAATGAATGCTCCAATAATGACACACACGACTTTGAATGGCGAGAAAAGTATGCTCATTTTGCTTTTCTCAAAGATCCAATTAAAATTGCTTCAGGTAAACTGGATAATATATTGTTATTGTTGCAATGACAAACAGCCATTTGAATTAAATAAAGGAGGGAGAAAGGATCTGGTCCTGGCTTTTAGATTATTTGGCATATTTGTCATGGTCCTCAATGTAGTTACATATATGTATGTGGTCATATAGCTTGACCTGTGCTCTCAAATGAAAGATAAAACTGTATGGGGTTCCTCTACGGTACCGAGTGTTGGTGTGGGTAGAGTTCCGTTGTATGGTGTATCAGAAGCTGTTTGATCTGGAAACTGAACTAATCGGCCATTATACAGAACGGTGTGTTCAATTAGGTAATTCTGGCGTTCCATTTTATTTAAAACGAACGCATTCTGGCATTCGAACACATAATATAGAATTTAATACACGTGTGTATGTGTGCTGTATATGAATTATATCACTGGCCTGGGTAAGTGGATTCTGGTGAGCAAGTGGCATCAATCGGTGAACTATCCGGACGAGTAATGAGCATTTCTACAGAGGGAAAAAACATTTTGGTATTCTTGCACTGCAGTACCATCTGTAGTAGCTGTCACTCCAAACGTTATTTCTTCACCTTTAGAAATCCACGGTCCCTTTTATAATCAGATATGGCTCCCATGACGTAGCATATTGGAGAAGCCGGCACAATCCTGGCTTCTGAAGGGAGGCGATTCAGAGTCCACAGACCTTGTGAGTTTAGTTACGAACACCGAACAGGCCTAACTTGCGTATCTGCAACCACGAGGAACGGAAGATGTCGACACTATCAATGCCAGCGTTACAGTTATTACCAGAGCACCTGGTAAGCACGGGATTTCACCTTCCCAAAGGTAACGTGTGGCTTTAAATCTAATCATTTCAGCGAGGGAACTAGCTGCGTGGACAGTGCTGCCAATGCCAGCTAGCGTACTTGCTAAATTAGCCCGTAACGCGTTTGAACATGCAGGAGTTTGCTTGTGAGGTATGATAGCATACTGACAGTTTGGCAGTGCTATCTAGCTACACCGACCCGTTTTTGTCATTTACTTGTTAAATTGAAGAATCATGGAAGAAATTAACGTTGTTCACAGCTGACCTCACATGACATTTAAGCCAACATGCTAACACAGCTAGTTAGTTCAATACAGAGACTGTAAAAAATATCAGATGCGTAGCTAACCTACCTAGCTAGCCAGAGTTGGCTAGATAGGTAAAGTTAGCTCGTAACAACTGATATCAAATAATCATGATAACTCAGTCAGGCTATTACGGTTTGAGACTGCATGCGTTTCTCTTAATAATGTTTTTGAATGTAATTTTCATTTGATGTGCGAGTTGGCAGGTGTGGTAATGCACTATGTAGGAGATCTGTGAAGTGTTATCACATTTACCTAACGTTAATCTTTGGGCTTTAGAGCATGACTGGAGGTGTTGTTCAAGACCCAGGCACCATGTGACCGGGTTTGAGAGGGCTAAGCCTGAGCAAAGCCCCACCACAAGTTCATTCAATTTTCCACGTCCGGAGCCAATTTGGTTACATGTTGCTTACTCTGGCTAATACCGTAACGTTACATTGGACAGATATGTACACCGTATCTGGACACCAGGTCGGTGTTATAGTCTGCATTCATTTTCTGCCATTTTGGAATGTGGTATGTGTTAGTTATAGATCGATTATAAAAGCAGCTTTTCTAAGCTTTTTAGCAACGTTTGCAAGACTCCAACAATGATCAGTAACGACGTTGTGACCAGTATTCTGATATGTAAAGCATTGTGGTGTAAAGTTGTCCGTCACTTTCATGACGCTCTGTATTTCCGGACGCGAACTGCGCAGTTTGGTTACATAACAAATCGCACTGAATAAACGGCAGTATCTTGCACAGTCAAGCCCCAGTGTACCCACTATTTTGAACATAGATGGAGATGTGTTACTTAATGTGCAGCGGACTGTAGTGCTAATAGTCAGTGAGAAAGTTCTGCGATTCACTGTCGCCTGAGCCAGATTTTTCCACGAAAAAAAGAACGATCAGTGGATTTCATAGTCCAATATTGTAAATAAACTTAGTTATTTACACTATTGGCAAGCTTTAGGAGTTACACGATTTACAATGATCACAGCAGAAGTCAAAGTACATTGTTTTTGAGGTTTGCTCTCAGCAGATGCTACAGGGACCGCCATGAACATGTTTACATTTTGCAGAAAGCCACAACAGTTTTAATAAATGTTGAACCACGAGCACTATTCAATGCATTCCTGCATAGTAATGTATCCAGCAGTTCTCCTAAGGCATTCCACGTATTGTCAGAAACCAGTTAGTGTGACTGAAATGAAGACAACACCACACCGCTATGTAAACAGATTAACGGTATTAACGGTTTCCACCCCTGTCATATTGATATTATACAGCCAAAACAGCAACACGTAGGCCTTTATTGGCTCTGTAAAAGAATATAGCATTGCAGTGAATGTGTCTTTCTTTTCTCACCTATTTTTTCAGTATAGACTCATAGTTCTCAATTAGAAACAAAATAGGGACACCATCCCTTTGATTTAAATAACATGTTATTTAAGTCAAAGCACTATGCAGGAATATCAATAATGTGGAATGAGTCTGATTATTTATTTATTTATTTTTAGAACACACACTGTTATAATTTGTGATAATTTTAACTAACTAACTATTTAACTAACAAAGAACCAAATGGAAATCTAATCGAATGTGAGTAATCATAGATGGACAGGGTACTGTTGCAAGCACTGACCACATTTTCAGGGAAGGGTGCAGCAGCTTTTAATTTGGTACTTGGTTTGTTTGCAGAGCTCTGGTTACAGTTGCAAGGTCAGTTGAGACTATGACTGTGACACGAAGCCATGAGACAGAATTGGCTGCTGGGACACAACGACGCAGGATTAATGTGTTATGCTTCAACACCTAAAATGACTGGGAAGCAAGGAGTCAAACCTGTAGTACCCCGATTAAGCTATCTGGCCACGGGGGGCAGTGATTTGTCTGCAGATCTTGGAAACCTGTTGGAAGTTTTCCCCTTGGTTGTGTCCGAAACAGCTTACTTGCCTACTATTGAGTATACAAGTTGTGTACAACTTGCCTACTCGAGTTGCCTACTCAATAGTTGCCAAGTAAGCTGTTTCGGACACAAAACAGGAACTAGTCAAACAGTGCAAAGTGAAAACCATGTTGTTGTTTTTTTCTTTTTTTCAGAGGTTAAATCTGCTAAACGCTCCCGTCCCCATACCCAGAGTGTGTGTTATGCTGAGAAGATGGTGATTGGTCCCTCAGTGTTTTTTCTGTTGCCTAACCGTGTGCATTGACTTAACAGTTCATTTTCACGCCGTTCGCCGCACTGCTTTTGAGACGCACACGCGTCATGCTATGCTTATTTGCATTAGGATGTATCGGTCTGGGAGCGCGCCGTGCCGCCAGATGGGTTATTGGTTCTATTCCCAGGCGGCTCACTGCCCTTTCGCCCTTGGGGGAGTTGGTTGGCTTGACCGAAGCGTTAGCTCTTTTGAAAGAGAGGAGGTAGAAAGCTAACGGGGACCGCGCTCGTGCTTCCAGGTCGGCTGACCGCCATCTTGCCTGTGGCGGCGGCGGCGGCGGCAGCTTTTGGCGCCTACCTGCTCTGCAAGTCCACCGGCGGCAAGAACGGCAGGATGAACGAGACCATCGACAAGGACAGCCCCAAGGTGGTGCACAGCTTCGACGTGGAGGACATCGGCTCCAAGGCGGCGTACTGCCGGTGCTGGAGGTCCAAGAAGGTGCGTGGTGTCAGCCCGGAGGCCAGCTTCCTGTGCCAGGAAGTCCGTTTTTGGAGTGTTGTCATTTGCGTGCTGAGCGTTTCTTTGGGTGTTAATGAGACGCTTATGGTAGGTGGCATCAGATGCTACTGTCAGGTAAATGGATTTCATGACACTCATAAAATAATTGTGTTACGCAATAATGACCATAATGTTCCAGAATGAACATATTTTGTGCCTTTCTTAACTGGTACTGGACACTGGCTTCACTGTTGAAGAATTGGCATCCCAATAATTGGCATCCCATCACTGCAGTCTTGAGAGATGGAAATGTGAAGTAGTGGTCGGCTGTTACTGCTGTCTGTTGGATGAGATGAGTATGCATGTTGGTTTTGTGTCTCACCTCTCTGTCCCACCTGCAGTTCCCCTACTGTGACGGGTCCCACGGCAAGCACAACCAGGAGACGGGTGACAACGTGGGTCCCCTCATCATCAAAAGGAGGGACGCCTAGGCACCCGTCCCATCACGACCTCCTCTACAGACACACCTTCCACCAAAATCATCCGAAAGGTTAAAGGTTAAAGGCTAACTGTGAGAGGAGCACATTTGACAGTTACACCTTCTTGCCGAAGAGCCGTTACATGGCATGAGCTCTAATAAATATCAGCCTTTGACATTAAACGCACAGAAAATGAATGAGTGTGTCTTAATTTTAACTTGAATGCACTGATACAAAAAATATTTTTTTCTCTGCCTCTGAAGAGCCTTTCCAGTTGCAAAGTGGCAAGCTGTTTGAGAGCAAGAGCCAGTATTTCCAGTTTGTCCTAAGCAGGGCATGTTTGTGTGCTCTGTTTGTAGTTACACTTGTGCAGCGTATGATTGTATACCAAATATGGCCAATGAAATGGTGAAGTGCAGTTTCTTGTTTAAGTCACCTGTATTTTGAATAAATCTAACCTCCTGATTGAGTTAATACTGAGTGTTCCACCGTTCTTTGTTTTTCTCTTTTGCATGGGAGGGTGCGCATGTGCGCACAAACACACACAAGCACAGAAAATGATCCTGTTGTGTATGTAATGGGTATGTTCATGGGCAGGGGGAGAGAAAAATTTGTTTGTTCTCAAATGCTTCTCCTCCTATCCCCACTAGAGGGCGCCAGTGCTCTCTCAAAAGTTTGCCACAGCTGAAACTGATTGCAGGCCGGGGCCGTACCAGGTCCCTCGGGGGATCTGCTCATAAACTCACTGGGTCATCATCACAGTCTTTATCTGTCAAGACAGTTTTACAGCATTAAAAAAACATTAACTGGATGCGCCAGCACCCATCCTGATAAGTCTGTCTCCGGCTAACGGAGACCCTAATAAATACATGCATTTAAACACTGGCGTAGGCTGCGTGCGTCATGTGAGCGGAACTGAACACCAGGGAAGCGTGTGAAGGAAATGTCTGACTCTGCCACAAGGGGGAGCTCTAGCCTCGTGTTTGGCTCTAGACTGAACTACAGGCAACCTTTGAGAATTTTTCACAAAAATAGGAACTAAAAACGAACTACTTTACGCATTACCTCCATGTTGGGCCCCATGCAGAAAACCTTCCCCCCAGTTTTTGCCAAAATCTTTGGCGTGATATTTGCCTGTGTGATTTCAAGCAGGGTGAAAATATAAGTATGCGGAACGCGCACGCATTAAACAGAAGTTCAACGTGGTCCTCCTTTTTTTACTTCCCAGGTCGTGGTAGAGGTCACCTTGGGCTTGTTCTCCGTGCAGAGGACTATTTTGTTTCTGGATTCACACATCATCTCCATCCGGCTGTCGAATGGCACCCAACACACCCCCAGCACGCCCGTCCTTCGCCCTGGCCAAAGGCTGGCATTGCGTTACAGCACATTTCTGACCGCGGCAACTGAGCACCTGTTAGCGCACTGGCGTGCCGGGGCGCCGAGGCGGCAGATCGAAAGGCTCGCCCGCTCGCTCGCTCGGGGGAAAGGAAGCAAAGCTCGAGCGAGATCGGGCTTGCGACAGGAGGTGGAGGCGGAGGGGACTGGAGGAGGTGGGGAAGGGCCGAGGGGTTTCTTTTTTTTTGTTTGTTTTTTTGGGGAGGCGAGCTGACGGCATTCTTCAGCGTCTGAGAAACCGGACGTTTGTTCCCTCTTTTTTTTTTTTTTTTTTTAAGTTGGCTTTGGGCGCTCCTACGGTGCTGGTCATGTGTATGGCTGGAGGAAGAGGCCATGTGACACTAATCCACCCCTCCCCCTGCCTCCCCCCCCCCGCCCCCGCCCCCCCCACCACCTCAGGGAAGCGTTTGCTCGGTCCTCGCCTCGCTCGCCTCGCTCGGGAAAAACAACAAAGACCCGAGTGTGGCGGCAGCCTGAGGGTGCTGAGCCCAGCATAACAACCGCTGTGCGTGTGTGTGTGCGTGTGTGTGTGTGTGTGTGTGTGTGTGTGTGTGTGTGTGTGTGTGTGTGTGTGTGTGTGTGTGTGTGTGTGAGTGTGTGTGGGGTATGTGTTTGTGGTGTGCATGTGTGAGTGTGTGGTGTGTGGTGTGTGTGTGTGTGTGTGGTGGTGTGTGTGGTGGTGTGTGTGTGTGTGTGTGTGTGGTGTGTGTGTGGAGGTGTGTGTGTGTGTGTGGGGTAGGTGTGTGTGTGGGAGTGTGTGTGGGTGTGAGTGTGTGGGGTGTGTGTGTGTGTGTGTGTGTGTGGTGAGGAGTGTGTGTGTGTGTGGTGTGTGGTGTGGTGTGTGTGTGTGTGTGTGTGTGTGTGTGTGTGTGGTGTGTGTGTGTGTGTGGTGTGTGTGGGGTGTGTGTGTGAGGAGTGTGTGTGTGTGTGTGAGTGTGTGTGGAGAGTGTGTGTGTGTGTGTGTGCGGTGAGATGTGTGTGTGTGTGTGTGTGTGTGGAGTGTGTGTGAGAGAGTGTGTGTGTGTGTGGAGTGAGAGGTGTGAGTGTGTGTGTGTGTGTGAGTGTGTGTGAGGAGTGTGTGTGTGTGTGTGTGTGAGTGTGTGTGTGGTTGTGTGTGTGTGCGTGTGTGGTGTGTGTGTGTGTGAGTGTGTGTGTCAGTGAGAGAGAGTGAGTGTGTGTACGTGTGTGTGAGTGTGTGCGTGTGTGTGTGTGTGTGAGTGTGTGTGTGGTGTGTGAGAGTGTGAGTGTGTGTGTGTGTGAGTGTGTGTGTGTGTGTGTGTGAGTGAGAGAGAGTGAGTGTGTGTACGTGTGTGTGAGTGTGTGCGTGTGTGTGTGTGAGTGCGCATATGTTTGCTTGTTGTGTATCCGTTTGGGTGGGAGTGCCCGTGTGTAAATACCAGCAAATAAATGGCATTGTTCTTTGCATAACTTGTGCATTTTTTTATTGAGTGTTATTCAAATGTCAACAAGGGAAATTAAATGAGGTACTAGCAAATTTACTGAGAAGGGAGGACTACAGACAGGCAGCAATCAGGACTTGGGACAGGGAAGGAAGAGAGAGAGAGAGTTATGGGGTATAGACGGACTAGGGCAGAGGCAGGCCGACAATAGAGAGAGGAGGGACAGACGGGTTTGGGTAGAGCGGGATTGGTGGAGAGTAGATAAAGATGGGGCTGAGGTTTTGATGGACTTGGGCAGGGGAGAAGCAAAAAATAAATAAATAAATAAATATGATCTTTAACTTGTATCTTAACAAACAGTTAAATATCTTTATGGTTTTGTATTTCTACCTGCCTTGTGTTTCCATGACGATCTAGTAGCTGTCACGATCCCCCCCCCCCCCCCCCCCAACCCCACCCAATCAAGCTACAACCAACACACCAGGAAACAAACCAGGGTGGGTGGAGGAAATCACCTGAAACAAACAGCCTGTGGAAATCGGCATCGGTTCAACAGGATCAAAAAGGCTACAGTGCACTAAGTTGTTTTTGCGGTAATCAGTCAACAGGCCTGTAAAAGCACGCTTGCAAACGCCAGAGCCTCCAACCCTTGGCCTTTTCCTCAACTCTTAATTGATCAGAATGAAAAAGGCTGCCAGTTGTACACACAGCCCACCTCACCTGTTTTTAAAAAAAAAGATTCAGATTGCGTCCAGATTCGTTGCTGGTTTTGAATTGCAAACAAAGGCCAGTATATTTCATACCTGTCCAGAGGACAGAGGACAACGACCTCTGGTCTACAGCCAATAAGCCGGAAGACTCAATAAGCTATGTTTTGAACATAATCAGTGTTTTTTTTCCCTAGGAAGCAAAATCACAATCAGGGCTCAACAGCAAATACATTTAGGTTATTCAACATTTATTGAATAAATCCATAATTCAGCTCAAATCAAATCAATCTTATTTGTGTAAAATTCTTTATGGACACACTGTCAAAAGGACATTTTTACAATAAAACAGGAAATAGTAAAAATTGAGAAGGACCCAGCTTGAACCCCTAACAAACCAGCAGACGTGTCTTCAAACAAATCAAAACAAAATACCAAGCCTCTGTGGCAATATATGTTCGGGTACAAAAATTGCACTGATCTGGTCCTTACAGCTGTGCCAAAAATGACATTATATGACGAAACATCATTGTTTTTGAGGCTACTGCCAGGCCCATGCCAACCTCACGCTACCTATGGGGTTGGCAGTGGGACGGTTATATTTTGTACATGCCACACATGTCTGGTTGAGGACTGTTTGATTGCCCAAATCAAAGTTATGGAGGGAAATGAATCGGATACGTGCCTGACCCTTGCCCTCTGTGAAAGCTCAAATGTGATTGGATAGTGCAAGAAGTTCCCATTGAGTGACACTTCACCTAATGACCTGTTAAATATTTCCTGTTGACAGAGTCTGTCACAGCAGTAACTCCGTTATTTTTCATCTGGAAAGCTTTTGATTTACTACTGCAGAGGTGTATATTGCCTCATCATGTGAGGAGGGTTATTACTGTGGTGACTGGGAAATTATGATCTTCCATCCTCACACTTTATCAGGAGTCCCAACCACAAACACTCAAGCATTGGGATTTGAAAAAAAAAACTTGTACCGCAACATTATATTACAATACGTTTTTTCAAAAAAACATGTTTTTCTCCATGTTTGGACCCCCCTCCTCAGGACCCCTTAGTGACTGCTGTGGAAAGGAGGGTAACGACGCACCGGTTAGGATGATCAAAGGCACTCTTGCGTTGGCAGTGCGTTCCCAGCGTAGCCGCCGCTACATATTTAGCCGCAATAGAGGACATCACCAACTGTCATTTGGCTGCCTTTTATGTAAATGTTTACATTGCATTTTACATTCGTTTAGCGGGCACACTTATACGCAGGATGTAAGAGAACAGAAGCACGTCCACCTGTGCCATAGCAACAACAGCGCCAGGCTCGGCTAACAGTGTTCTCCGCTAAAGCGCTAATATAAGTTAACTATGGCAACCAAGGACCTAAATACAGATTGTGGATACATACAAATAACATCTATACAAAAAAAAAACACATTTTAAAACCATAGAAAATAGCATAAAAACCTGAACTGATTGAAGATAGGAGTGCCAAGATTTGGGGATGGGGGGGGGGGAGACAGGACACAGGCCGAGATTTTAGTCTGTGTTGGAAGATAGCCAGTGATTCTGCTGTGAGGAGTTCGTTCCGCCACTGGGGGGGGTGGAGGGGGGCAGGGGTCATACAAACAGCTGTATTAAATTTCAAATTAAATAGCAGCTAGCTGTTAGCAATGCTGGAGTTTCCCTATGATTGCTGGTAAAGTATAGGTATCTCATATAGTATTTAAGCTGTGTTTACCTATATCAGTTATTGCTACATACTAAAGACAAGCACAATATTTGCAAATCTGGGAGGATTTGGACCCTAACTGTCAATTCAGTAGTACTCCAGACATTTTATAAAACCGTTGGGTGTATTGAATGCACCCTTTCAGTTTCAGATGGGAGGTGTAATCCAGATGTTGTCAAGCACACTTAAAAATGTCAAGCTCTCGACTTGTGAAATGTGAAATGTTTTATGAAGCAATTTGAATACGTCCCTGCCGCTGGTCTCGTCCTAGAGGCATCTACTTTTTGGTCCTCTGGTGTATTTGCACTTCGGGAACTGTAATTCACTGTGAAACTATATCACCTACTCTTTGTCTAGGTGACAAACGGATAACCAACCTAATTTTTCCTACTTGATCCATTCATTTTGATTTACATGTCAATTTAGATCCTGAGCATTATATTTGTACTTGTCCTTTGTCTCTTTTTTATTTTAAATTTTGATCTGATCCAAATGCAACACTCCACTACAAATAACATTTGTAGTGGCGTCTCCGTCTTGGTGCCAGTTCTGTTCTCCAAATGTCATTAGCCTCACCCTAAGTCTTGGATGTAGTCAGCCTTGACCCTGGAGTACGTCTCAACCAGCAAGTCCACTGATCACAATTTTTTTGTCAACTTGACCATGTGATTGCGCCAAACCGAAGACTTGACATTATGAACTCAATTGCTGAGTGTATGTGTATGTGTGTGTGTCAGAGAGAAAGGGAGAGAGAGACCAAGAGACCAAGACTGATGGATGGATTGATAGAAATATAGTAAGTACTTCATGCCAGTTGAGCAGTTGGAGAGAGAGAGAGAGAGGGGGGGGGGGGGGGGGGTGGTTGGGTTGCTGGGGGTCACAGTATAAAAAACAGGAATGTAGACAAGCCAGGAGCGGACAGGAAGAATGTGGTCAGTCTGGGCTTTGTAAAGAGATACGCGCAGCCACTGTGAAAAATGTTCAGACGCTCGTGACGGTTAAGTGCGAGGTAGCCGACACACACGCGCGCACACAAAAACAGAGGAGCAAAATTGATTTTGAATACAGTATTATTTTTTCAGACAATTCATTCATAAAATAAAAATGTTTTAAGCGTGAGCGTGGGAAAATTGTGTCTTTATTGAAGCTTGAGAGTGAGAAGGGGCACCCTTAGTTAAGGCTTTCAACAGAAAGCAGACTAAACGTGGAAAAACAAACGCAGGGACTACGTGCTCAATATTTAGTGCTTTCCCGGGCGATGGCGCTTTGCGGCTTGTTGGCAAGAGCGGGTCGCAGAAATGCGGTCAACACAACGGCATGGAAGTGATTTCCAAAATTGAAAAGAGGGAGAGGGAATGCAGTCTGGATAGTATAAGATACGGTGAAACCAGGCACTTTGCCAGTACAAAGGAGACGGTCTCCCCTCCGAGGGATTACGGAGCAATGCGTGTCAAACCTATTTACAGCAGCGCGTTTTCTGAGGGTCTGAAGCGACTATTGTGCGCTTATCTCGCTGACAGGACCCGTGTTTGTTCGCCCAACGCCACGAAACACATCGACGATAAAGACAAAAGGGGTGAGCAGGGCCGGGATAAGGTGACCGCTTCAGTTCATGACCACGATAAAATGTTATCGTCTCTAAGCCTTGCGCTAGCCTATTCGAATCAAGAATATTTGACCAACTAATCTATGCGTGCGTAGTCCGGCATCACTTTTTTTGTGTACGGACTGTATACGTCCCTTTAATATAGAGCGGAGAATGCGTGTGACGATTGTAGCTGAGGCACTGGACAGAGTGAAGTCCAGCGCAGAGGCCTACGTGAGAAATTACCACTATGTCCGACAAAAACAACGAATATGCGAACAGATGTAGCCACGTTATCTTTATATTGGGGAATCATTTTTGAATGTCAAGAGAGCAACGCCATGCCTTTGTTTTTAGGTGGGAAAGCGAACGTACATTTTCACACTTACCAATCTAATTGAAAACATATTTTTAGATCCATTCGGTGTCCTATACGGACCCCTTAGCCCACGTGTTTTGGTTATTGTGTTGTAACACTATTCTAAACACTATTATATTAATACAACATGTTCACTATTTTATTTTGTAATCATTGCTAGTGGTAGAATTTGACCAGTATAACTCGGTATTAGGTTAAATAGTTTTTAAAAACTAGTTATGGTATTGTACTATAATATACCATACAAGGGGTCACTTAAGGATATTTACACATACAGACATGCATGCATACATAAATATATAGATAAATGCTTACCTAAGCCACACAAACACACGCACACGCACACACACACACAGGCCAATGTGTTGGTGAGTTAAAATGTCTAAAGCATTTTTGTCCAGTCAGCAGATGCATTTTGACTTGCGTAAAGAAAGGACCAGGTAGTCTTGTTGGATCAAAGGTGACTTGGCTAATTGTCAAACTAATTAAAAAAATTGGATAACCACTGTAGAATGTTGCCTATGTGTGGATAGTTATGAGGAACCTGTAAAAATGTTGTAAGGTTCAAGTTTTGTCTGCCCTTCGGTAAAAGCAGGTGCATCTTACAGTGGGGTATGGGCCCTTGAGAGAACTTGAATATCGCCTGTTTACGCATGTTTAAAGCAACAACGAGATAACCACTCCTGAAATAATAATGCATAAGAACGGTATAGTCTCACTTTGTTTAAACGAGAAACTTTTTCCAATATATCAAAGTCCACATTCCAAACGGGCAGTTGCATAATTCCAAGCACACCTTAAAATATTACGAGCAAAAAAAAATAGTTAAGTTTTGAAAAAAAAAAAAAAAACATTCAAGGCGTGATAATAAATCACTCCATTAAATATTAAATATCTCCAAACAGCCAAATGCGCCATGCAATGCGGCGTTAATTGGGAGACGGACGTCTCGTATGTGCGTGCGTTTTAGAATGTTTGTGTGCGAGCGAGCTTGGCCGCTGCTGCTGGTGGTAGAGCAACCCCCCCCCCCCCCCTCGCGCTCTGGCGGCTGTGTTATTTTCCAGCTCGGAGCCCCAGCCCGCGCAGCTCGATCGATTCGCATTGATTGTCCCTGACGAGCTGCTCCACTTTCCAGCCAATGTCAGCCCGTCTGCGATCGGGAAGGAGAGAAATGAAGGAAAATCTCTGCCGCCCTGGCGGTGTCATTTCCACACACTTCAGTTGGCCGCCTGCCAGCAGACAGGACATTCACAAGAGGTGGAGTGGACTCTCGCGTTGTGCGAGAAGAGGAGCCACGCACTCAGCCGGCCCTGTCGACGACACCACGGCTGACCACCGCCCGGCCACTCAGCGAGCGAAAAATAGCATCCCGCGTAACGACCCCACCCCCTCTCACTTTAACTGCTGTTCATGTATGCGTCGCTGATAATATTACGCATTGAAAATACTTATTGATTATACCCTACGTCGGTCAATCTACCCGTCCAAATAACTGAACTACTTCCTCTAAACATTGTCCACATCGGATATTCTTGTGGAAAACAAAAAACTCGCACTCCTTTTTATCCGAGGTTGAAACGGATATTGCAGCTTTGGCAAACAGGGTCCATCTGTCCCGTGAGGATAGCAATGTCCATACTAACAAAGTGCATATCCAGGTGATGAGTTTCACGTTCAAACGCAAAATCGTAAGACGAAAATGTTTTTTTTCTTTCGGTGGGCTATTTATCACTATATTATTTTATTTTTATTACATTATGCACTGCCTTGCAGGAAGATTAATATGATTTTATTATTATTATTATTATTGTTGACATAAGTGGAAATAGGCTGCTTGTATACTGATAATACTTGTTACTTTTAATAAGTACTATCGTATATCTTGCCGCGCAGCCTTTGATTCATTAATATTTAACATAACTGTCGTTTAGAGTGTTCACTAAGGCACTTATGAAAAGAAAATGAGTCCGTTGCAATGGATCCGTTAACTGTGTCATCTAGCCCATAGACATTTATCATAAGGCTGGAGAATTGGCCGACCGCCCGGAACTTCCCGAGTGTCTATCCATAGAATCTCTGTTTCTTAGATATCTGTCAAATTTATTACGTCATTAAAGTGCTCCATGTGAGAGTCTGGGAGTTACATTTACAGATGTCATGTGATATCTTAATGTTTGACATCAGAATACTAAAGAAAGTCGTTTTTCATCCACTCGCGTGCTGTCTTATTATGACATTATTGTTATTTTTTTAGACCGGATATTGCTCATAACAACATACTTAATAATGTGGGCGATTTGACATTTCGTCTTAAGTATGTGTGAAAAGAAATAATCTGTAGGCTAAGGCTATCCTGTAGGCAATCGGTCGCGTTAACTGACTTGTTATTTTGAAAGCAATGCTAAAGTTCTTTGTAAGCATGAATGTGTTAAAGGAAAGTTTTGTCTTAAAGAGGTATGACGAAAAAAACTCAGTCTGCTGTCTTCCGTGAAAAAATCATATTGCGCGTAAACAGCGAGCAGATTGGAAGCAAACAGTATCCAGTAAATACGCCGATCGCAGAAACACCCACAATTTCAGCTATAATAACGAATGTCTAGTCCTTAAAACGACACACATACGCACAGAAGAGGTCAGCTATATAAAGTGCAGACAAGGCGTCACGTTTCCACAAGGACGATGTTTTACGAGCTGTGGCGTTATTTTTTCTACGCGTCTGCGTGCGGCGCAAGAGTCCAGTTCGGTTTTTACGTGAAGCTCCAAAAATCTATGAAATGTGTTTGCATGTTCTTCTCCGCGAGCAGGGATGTAGAGGTGGGATAGCAAGAATCGAAAGGTTGGAGCCCACACGCTCGCCTCCGAGAAAGTACGTTTTACAATAATTTATCATTCCGTTTCCCTCGCGCTTATTTCTGGCGAGGGTTTAAATAATTCTGCTGGGTGAGAATTTGATTTTTCCCTCTTTTTGACATCAATCTCCGCAGCAGGCACGGAGACGGACCGCTTGGACAGTGGGTTCCCTCCCCTCCGCTCGGATCTGCTTTGGTAGGTGCGAATGAAAAGGGCCTGTGTTTGCAAATATGCAGATACATTGAAGGGGCGAATCATACTTTGTTGAAGTCTGTTGAAAGTTGGCATGTCATCTTCCTAACGATCAAGTTAGCCGGGAGAACGGGAGAATGTATTTTCTGTACCGTCCGAGACGTGCCAGCGCGGACCGAGCGCTGGCACCGCAGACACCCGGTTTCAGATCAGTGAGTCTAGACAAAAGGTATTTTTGTGTTACTTAAATGTTCGTTAAATTTCGAACCGGCTCTCGTATGGGCATACCTGATGAATGCATTATGGCTGGCTGAGGTTGCTGGATGAACGTGCTATAGTTTTGTTCACGGGGATCTTGATTTTTTTGGTAAATGTTCTAAATTCAGTTATTGTTGTATCCGGTGAACGTAGAATTTTGTGACATTACATTCTTGTGTGGAGCGAGTGTTACCTAAGTGTGAACGTTTCATTAACGATACTGCCGAAAACTTGACGATCTCCTTTACGTTCTGGAATTAATTTATCGCATTGATTATGACGACGATTAGCTCTAATATAAACCATTTTAATAGCAGGTGAAGAAATTGTGATTTTGAGTTGCAGTTTAATCGTGAAGGAACTTTCTGAACCAGTAACATCGATGTTAAATGCAAGTACAGCCACATTTATTCAAATAAAGCGTGGATATAAATAGCTATTCGTGTGATCGATAATGAACCATTAATTCGAAGACGTTGGTTTCAGTTTACATTAATGTTTTTAAAATCACAACCTGTTTATTGGGTTATTTTTGTGTGTGTGCGTGTGCCAGCGAGCAGTACTGTATTGTTCCTTTGAATGAATCTGCCCGTCTCGTGCGCGATGTCCCCCAGCCTGAGCTCTGCGTGCGGGGATTCTGCGACCCTTCAGCACTGCCGCAATCCGTGACTGGTCGCGGTGCTCGTGGGGGCTGCGTGTTTTTGTGGTTGCAATTAGGTGTAAAGGACTGGAGTGCACGTCGCCTTGGAACATAATTTATCTTGTTGTTTTTAACTTGCAGTTTTTTTTATACGCACAGGATCCGCTCCAACCGCAGTTCGACACTTATTACCACTATAAATGTAGTGAGTATTGATGGTAGCGCAGAACTGAGTCCGGTGAACGAATGTGTTTGCCTGTGCGTGCGTGTGTGTGCGCGCGCGTCTGGAAGGAAGCGCTACGTTTGGCTCTGCATTACCTGAACTAATAAATATCGGGCTCGCACACCTCCCACGAGATGGCCAGAAGCAACTTCAGGCTTGGCTTGTTATTCGTATTGGTTTCGGGTCCCTCCAGCCGCGAAGCCGTAATTGGATATTTTTTCTCTCGAAAATAAAAAAGTATCCACATTAATACATATGTGGTCATTACAGTATACCAATAAACGGGATTGACAATAAAACAGAAGCAGAACAGAAAATGTAACGCATTTTGTATTTTAAACACATTTGAGTGAGTTATTTCTAAATTTAAGGATACTTTTTCGTTGATATGACCACATCCACAAAAATCCATTCCCCATTGTCATATCCCTCGTGGTCAAAACTTACAGTATGAGTAGATCACCGTATTTCCTATGATCAGATGATTTTATCTACTGTGACATGTTGGTGACGATAATTATTAAGGCTTTGGTTGTATTTTATCGGTCTTGGTAGGGAACGTTTGTTTTATCCCCTTATATCTGAACCCTGACTGATAATTCTTCTGCTGCCTTACCAATATGGGCTGAGGTCTGTAGCGAGGATCTCTAGTCCTCGGCGCCTTTGGTTTTGTTTCCCTCGGCTGCTTGGTGTCAGTCGGACAGTCTGGTCTGGAGCGTTATTCTGCAGAAAAGGGCCAATTAACGTCTAGCGCTGCCCTCGAGGGAAGCAGCACGAGCCATAGTGTTCTCCTGCTTTTCCTGTGGCTGTCAGTAGAATGCAATTTAAGACACTTCTTCTTCTTTTTCATTATGGCAATAATATAACTTTAGATTATAATTATGTTATTATTGCATAGCAATGACAATAACAGTTATTGTTTATAACAAGTATTATTATTACTATTATTATTAATATTATTATTACTATTATTATTATTATTATTATTAATAATCATTTCCTGATATTTTGCCTCAGAGTAACATTTACTTTGAAAGTAAGTGCTGTGACTTGCTATGTGCTTGTACTTCCTGCTCCTGAAGCCACAGTTTGAGTGGCCAGTAAGAGCACAGATAAAAAGAGAATGTTTTTAGTGTTCAGCTGTAGGTGCTGTCATGTCCTGATACCTGTTTATGAAAGGGGAGAGCAGACTGGGCTGCACCTCACGTGAGATTTGGTCTGCTGCAGGTTCACAACCCCCCTGTAGGAGAAGGGTGTCACCTGTGGGGCAGCACAGGTGCTATCCTTGACTCAATATCCTTAAACCCCTCCCCCGGGTCGGGGAAGGTTTGTGTCCCCTTGTGAGGTGGGTGTGTGTGGGGTCAGAACCCCAGGTCAAATGAGGGTCAGTGTGGGCTTGGATAGGCTGAGTGTTTTGCAGTGAGGGTCATTCCCCCACCTGGAACAGACCTGATGGGGTAGGAGGTGGGGGGTGTAGGGCTGTTGGTACACACAGTGTGAGAGAGTGTGAGTGATGGGGGAAGGAGGGAGAGACAGAGAGACGGATAGAGAGAGAGAGAGAGGAGGGGAGAGATAGACGGTGAGAGGGAGAGAGTGGGGGATAGCGAGGGCGCAGGGGAGAGAGAAAGAAGGAAAGAGAGAGTGCAGGGGAGGAGGGAGAGAGAGTGAGAGAGAGTGCTTTAAGGACAGCCCCATATTAAAGTCAGCTTTGCGAGATCTTCTCCGCAGAACTCTCCAGCTCCAGAGGTGGCAGGCCTCCTCCTCACACGTTTTAGTTTCAGTAACTCATGTCCTCCCCCCCCCAACAGCCCCCCCAAAAAAATAACAGCGTGCAGCTACCTGAATTTAACTGAGTCGCATTTAATCTGGTAGCTGCGAGGTAGGAAATCTTTTTGGTATATATATTTTTTTTTGTTATGCGGGTTTTTTCGGTCCCTTAAATCCCCTCCCGGACGGAAAGGGCCTGGCGTGAACGCGACGGTGACAGACGCAGCGAGCGGGGCGGGGGTGTGACGGAGACCGGGGGTGGTGTTGACAGCGGGAGGGGGGAGGGGGGGGTTTGGACAGGCGGGCTCTGAGGCCCCGGCTCCCTCCCGGTCGGCCGGGCGCAGGGGAGGATGGAGAGAGCGGCTGGCCTCTCTCCGCTGGCGCCGCGGGCTCCGGCGCTGGCGGGAATGCGGGGGCCGCGATCCTCTCGCCTTTGAAGCTCTACCTCCTACTAATTCTGGCCTTCCAATTTCCACAGTCGCAGGCACCCCCCCCCCCCCCTTACCCGCCACCCCCCCTTCCCTTTGTCTCCCTTATAAGGGCCGGCTTGGCTGTTTCCTCCACTTTTTCTCTCCAGCGGAGTGTGTGTGTGTGTGTGTGTGTGAGTGTGTGAGAGAGAGAGAGTCACATGTAGAGAGAGAGAAAGAGAGAGAGAGAGTCTGTATAATCAAAGGAAAAAGAAAGAGACTGCATATATGTGATAGAGATTGTGTGTATGCGAGTGTGTATGTATGTGTGTGTGTGTGTATGTGTGTTTGTGAGAGAATATGTGTGCATTTGTGTGTTTATCCATGTTGAGTGTGTATGTGTGTGTGTGTGAGTGTGAGAATCATGTGCATTTGTGTGTGAGAGAGTGTGTGTTTGACCGTGACTGATCTGGTCAGTTATATTTCCTTCACACTTCTGCTTTTAACCCTTTAAACGCCGCGGTCCTCGTCACGCTTTAGCGATTAGCGGCGCTGCGTGATCAATGGCAGTTCAGATTTGTGAGCGCTTTCAGAGTTACTGCTCACGATGTGTCGCTTGCCTTGGAATGCGTACTGCTGTGAAAAAAAACCAAAAAAAAAACCCCAGCACACGTCCCTGAATCTCTTGGACGTTTCGGGAAAAATGTCATGTTGGGCCGGCGTCGATTTCAACCGAAATTTCAAGCATTTTTCAAAAAAAAGAAAAAAAAAGAAGGAAAAAAAAACCCCCGCCAAGGAAACTTCTCCATTGATCTTATCAAAGCCTTGTTGCCATGGCTACGCGCGCACGTCTGAGACAGGTGACGCCCATGCGAAGCGCGCTAATTTGCCGGTGGAATTGTTTCGCCCTCCGGGGCGATGAACCCCGGATCAGGGGTTAAGAACGGGGTCGGGGGGTCGAGTCGGGCGCACGGGTGCCCACGTCACACACCGTCCTGTGTCTCAGTGGCCTGTGTGCTCACGCTGGCCACTCACACTGTGCTGCAGTAAATGACATTGTGCTCAGACTGCTGAGGCGGTCGAGGGTATACTGTACATAAATCAGTTTGGCTTTCATGTGGATCTCTTTTTAAAAAAAATTTTTTTGGAAGTTTTTTTCAACACCGTTAAAATTTCATCGCACCAATGTCTTTCTTCAAAAGACATTTTTATCCAAGGTGCTAACGATACTTGTAATAGGATGACTGATGTTAAGACAAATGTTCAAATCTAACATACTGTTCTTTGTTCTTTTGCTGAATAATCATCACTGCCTTTAATGTTATTTTCCGTCTTCCGGTATAAATCTTAATTAAGTATAAATAAGAGAAGGATTGGTGTTTGACCTGCTAAACTTCAGGTGAGGTTTTGGTTTAGATTTATAAGTGGTAAGTGTGATCAGTTGTAGTACTGCTTGTTCCAATGGCTCATTCACCATGAGGTCAGCTGACCAACTCACTGTCTCTCTCTGTCTCTCTCCCTACCAGCTTTTGGTTCCCTGTCAGAAAGATGCGGACGAGGGCGGGGCTTTAGACTGCAGTCCAGGGCTGTGGGGGCTTTCCATTGGCTGATTCTTCAGAGGGGGAGGCGCCACTCACGCCAGGGCCCGTGAACAGACTCCCTGGTGCGCCGGACCATGTCGGGCGGGGGACGTCCGGAGGCGGGCCAGGCCGCCGAGGCGCTGGACAAGGGCGGCCGCGGGGAGGAGGGGGGCGACCGCGCGGCCCCGCCCCCCCAGGAGAGGCGGAACCGCAGCGGCATCATCAGCGAGCCGCTCAGCAAGAGCCTGAAGAAGTCGCGGGCGCTGTCCCAGTACACCGCCAGCTGCTCCAACGCCAACGGACTGTCGCAGAACGGCGTGGCGGCGCCCGCGTCGCACCGGCAGGGCTCTGCGGCGGCCCGGGCCGAGCGCGTTTCGGAACTGACCCTGGAGGGGCAGAACGGGCTCCACTTCGCCCAGGCGGCGGAGCTCCTGAAGCGGGCCGGCATGCTGCTGCCGGGGGAGCAGGGGGCGGGGTCGGGCGGCGACCCGGAGGGCGTGTCCGCCGGCGACACCGTGGGCAGCCCCGCGGACTTCCCGTACCTGGGCGGCTTCCCCTTCAACCCGGGCCTCTTCATCATGACGCCCGCGGGCGTCTTCCTCGCCGACAGCGCGCTGCACATGGCCGGCCTGGCGGAGTACCCCATGCAGAGCGAGCTGGCCTCCGCCATCGGCTCCGGCAAGAAGAAGCGGAAACGCTGCGGCATGTGCCAGCCCTGCCGCCGGCGCATTAACTGCGAGCAGTGCAGCAGCTGCCGCAACCGCAAAACCGGACACCAGATCTGTAAATTTCGCAAGTGCGAGGAACTTAAAAAGAAGCCGTCCGCGGCTCTGGAGGTAAGGGTCGTGGACTCGGGGCGGGGGGGGTTGGGGGGGGGGCGGGGGCGAGGGTCGGAGGACAGGGTGGGGGAGGGGGAGGGGGAGGGTGTGGCGGGTAGGGGGGAAGGGTGGCGGGTGTGGAGGTGAGTGGGATCTGCAGGTGAGGGGTGTGGTGTTCTGTGGAGGAGGGCGGTTGGATAGATCCTTCCACCAGACACAGATCCTCGGTCGGGGTGGCAGTGGATGGTAAAACAGGCCTGGAACAGTGGAAGAGGGGAGGGCCAAGGTGCGTAGAAAATGGGGGGGGGTGGGGGGAGGATAAGGGGGCGGGGTTTTGGAAGCACACAGGGGGTAAGGGACAGGATTAGGCGGGGCTCTGCTGGAAAGGGATTGGGACGTGCGGAGATTTGAGCTGGCGGAGCAGCCGGTGGGGTGGATGGGATATTTGGGGCAGGCGGGCTAACACCAGCGGATTCCCTTTAATCTCTGCTCCTGCGGTCAGTAGACCTCTCTGTGCTCACGCCCGCGTGGTTAACGCTGACCAGTGGAAGCCATCTTTGTCTCCTCAGATCCGGAGAACACGAGCTGTGCTAAGTCTACTCCTCCGTATCGGTGCCTGTATGTGTGTGTGCGTGGGTACACTTGTGTGTATGTCTGTGTGTGTCCGTGTGTGAGTGTGGGTACTCCTGTGTGTGTGCACGCATGTGTGTGTGTGTATGTACGTGTGTGCGTGTGTGTGTGTGTGTGTGTGTGTGTGTGTGTGTGTGTGTGCGTGCGTGCGTGCGTGCGTGTGTGTGCGTGCGTGCGTGTGTGTGTGTGTGTGTGTGTGTGTGTGTGTGTGTGTGCGTGCGTGCGTGTGTGTGTGTGTGTGTGTGTGCGTGCGCCTGCGTGTGTCGGATGGCTGTTCGGGGCTCGGCTTGTCCATCTGGTCGTGAGGCTGTCATCTGGAGCGCCAGGTGTCGGCGCGGCGCAGACGCCGTCCTCCCGCTCCCCCGCGCTCGCCCGCGGTCTCCCGCCGCTCGTCTGCGTGGTGAGATTTCTCTCCTCGTTCCCCAGCGGGGTCACTCCGCTCCGCTCCGCGCCGCGCCGCCCGGCTTGGCGTGAATCTCCTCGCACGAGTCCTCGTGCTCTCACACGTTTCCGCCAGCCTTTGCCGAAAAAAACGAAAAAAAAAAAACGCCTTTATCTTCCCCCCTCCTTAAACCGCTTATGTGAAAATGAAATGAGAGGGATCTTGTGCGGAGCTTTTGGCTACGCGGCGCATTTCGCAGATAAAGGTGGGCACTTTATAGCGCTGCGCTACCTAGCGGGGGGGGGGCTCCTGATCTCTACAGGCGACCCCCACAGGAGTGACCCCCCCACAGGCCCACGATATTCCTATACGGACACAGCTCGAGTCCTTTCCGGTCCTGGAGCTGGTGGTCCGGAACATTCTTCTCACTGTGAGGGGCTCAGTCACCGGACCCTGATTAGCGTTGAGTTTCTGGGTGCCGGGTGAGGCAGTGGTGTTCAGTGAGGAATGAGCGTTGAGCAGGTTGACGTTGGGGTGGGCTGGGAAATTGGAGGAGGTTTGGGTAGCCAGCTTTAAATTAGGAAGCTGAGGTGGTTTTCAGGGTGAAGAGGTATTTGAGTGAAGAATGAGCGTTAGGTTTGAAAGCAGGGCAGGGTAGAATGAGGGTTTTTTTTGCCCTAATAATTCTTGGGTGAGGAATAAACACCGGTTTAGGAAACAGTGCTGTTTTTTTTAAGGGTAAGATAGCATCATTAGGTGGAGAATAAGCACTAAAAAATTTTGGGGTGAGGGCCAATGGCAGTATTTTCAGGTAGAGGATGAAAGTGTTTCAGGAGGGGGGGACAGATACAGAGTCCTCAGTGTGCTGCCACGTGTTGTTTGTCTCAGGGACACGTGCTGGGTGAGCGGTCAGTTTTAATTTCACAGGGCGTGATAGGGACTGGCCGTTACAGGTGTTGGCGTTGGGATACGGGGTAAAGCCGCTCGCCTTGTGCGAAAGATCAAGCGACTTGTTTGCTCAGGGTTCATGGGTAGGGCACAGGGTGCATGGGCTAAAGTTTAGCGAGGGTAGGTAGATAAGAGAGCACGTCTACACCTCTTCCCCGTTCTCTGTGGCCTGGGAAAAAAAAAAAAAGGACTAGCAGGAGACCAGTCTGTATTAATGTTTGAGTAACTGTGACATCACAGTGTCACTTGTTAGTCATGGGTCTGGTGACGTGTTGCTGGAAAATGCAGTGTCACCGCGGCAGCGATGGCATGCCCAAGGAAATGTCCGGGTGGAGAGCCTCCCTCTCAGACGGTGCTTACAGTGTACACCGCGCTTTATTTATAAACCTCGTCCGCTGCAGGGTCCTCGCAAGTGCTGCTGTTCGTCAGGCCTCAGGTCAGAGGTCGAGGAAGAAAAGTTGCGCATGTTTGTTTATGGTAGTCTTTGGTTCCGTATATGTGTGTACATGTTTTTGTAAATTTATGTTTCGTGTTGTGTGTATGTGTGCATACGTATACTTGCATGACTGTTAAATTTTTTATTTTTTTTATTTGTGTGTGTGCATGTGTATCATAATTTGTGTGTGATTAGTGTCAGTTTTCACACGGATGTGTGCGTGCGATAGTTTTGGTTTTTGTGTGAAAGTGTGTGTCTGTGTGTGCGTGTGTGTGTGTGTGTGTGTGTGTCTGCGTGCGGAATGTGCAAAGCTCCTGCCGCAGTGATGGGGATTCCACAGGAAGCGCTGCGAGCTCTCGGGGTGTGTGGTGGTGGTGGGGGGGTAGGGGGTTGAAGGCGGGGGGTGGGGGGGGGGGGGGGTTGGGGTGGGGGGGGCGTGGTGGT